>NC_133322.1:16102539-16201133 GCF_012295235.1 Primulina huaijiensis | reverse complement strand
AATCCAACATTTTATTTTGAACCCGGGTGGTGTGAGAACCCGGCAATTCATTTTAAAGCCCAGAATTCATTGGAAGAAGAAGAAAAAGAATTACATCTACTAAAATTTTATTTAGGAAATAATCTGTGCCACGTTACAGCAGCTAGTTCAGAATCTACAGAATCCTGCCACTCAACTATCCAATTATTCAGTTCATGGATTCTTAAACTAGTGAAGGATTCGGCAGAGGAAATATTCTTTAGCTGATGCCACTCCTTCCATAGCATTGCATGCAAGAGAACTTCGTCAGTTGCTAGCTCTGTAACGCGGTTGACATCAAATTGTTGTTTGTATCTTCTCGCTACTGCCCTCTGGGAACGAGTAAGTGCCAAACCATGTTGAAAGGAATTCTGGAGATCTTGAATCTTGAACCATGAAGACATAACCTTCACCGAGATATATTCTTCAATAGTTTTCTTCAAGTCTTCCAGATAAGGAAGCATCTCATCTGTGACAATGGCATGCGTACTGCTACAAGCGGTAGACTCACTCGAACTCGGCATATTGGATTATTGTTCTTATTTCACTGTCATCTTCTTATTTATAGACAGGTGGTATTTAATGTTGAAGAAGGTGGACAGCCGTGTGCTAGCTTAAACGTTTTTTATTTATGAAGAAAGATGGGGCTACAGGTATCAATGTATCGGAATTAACAAATTCTTGGAACGTGGAATGATATGAATGCGAAGCGTGTGTCATAATAACGTCTCTTGGAATACTCGAGAAGAGTAACCGACAGAGCACCGTACTCAGAGCCCGGGAGGCTAGAGTCCCTGGCATTTCAAGAAAAGCCCGGGAGATGTTAAGGTTTAGCATTGTGATTTTATCAATTAACCTTGTTCCACTCGCGGTATATATGCATCAACCGATAAACTTAAAAGATTACAGCAAAATAACGACAGAGACAGGCTTCAATTAGTATTCTATTCAACCATAGACATTAGCGCGTACTACATCATCGTATTCTTCCTCTACAGCGATTATCCATATTTTCACCCAAGCAGATAAAGGTCCGGTGGAAGTCTTCAGGAAGCTGTCTGAATCAGCAATACGCTTAAGGATCTTTATTTCTTTCCGAAGCATTAATTGGTAGATACGACCATCTGTAAAGACGTCTACCCACTCAGCTATATGCAAGTGCTCTCGCACTCTCCTTAGTTTAGCAACCAGGCTAGGAGTGATAGCTTCTCCAGAATCATAAAGAAGTTTCAGCCCCTGAAGCTCTTCCCAGTAGTCAATAATTGCGTGAAACACTTCATCTTCCATAGTAGATTTTCGAATCTCTAGAGCGGATTCCTTTCAGGCTTCGGTCATACTCGGAGTTTTCGAACTACTTTCACCAGCCATTGTGTTTCCTGGATGACAGTTTGTTAGTACGATTGAAAAATGGGTGAATGGCTATGTATAGGAGGAAGGGACTAATCACAGCCGTTGATTTGTAAATGCACGAACGACTAAGGTGGGCCAAGAGTTGAAAAGACGTGTACGGTTATCAAGGCGTCAGACTTATCCACTTCTCGAAATACGAAACGTCTTTTAAGCGGGAATTTGTGCTATGACACGTGTCATCGTGGTAGTATCGACAGGGCCCAAGAATGTTAAACAATAAGTTATTATGAATCCAGGGGACAGAAGGTCTCAGCATTTCATCTCATCTATGGGATATTTGAAGACTTCAATTTGGTGCACTGTTCATTATCTTGGACTGATCGGGACAGCGAGTCAAGCTCTAGCCCGACTATTTTAGGGATGGGTGGTGATACCCCCATAAGGATCCGGGTCGAGTCGTTGCCATAAGGATCCGGGTCGATTGACGACCCGGACACTATTAAGAGCCCGAGCACTGCATGTTTCCCAAGAATTCTTCGAACAGCCCTGTCTCCCGCGCAATAATCGCCCGAGCTCTCATATAAGTACCCGGGTAATCAATTGCCCGAGCCACCTCGAGAATTGAACCATACTCAAGTATGATTGATACAGGACGTCTAATCTGTCAGAACAACTTGGGTTTGGAGTGTCCTAAAAGTCATCAGAAGATAGGGTATGGGCAGCCGACCTACCATACTTAGTAGGTAGCACTGGAATCAAGGTACCTACCTCATCTTCTACTATAAATAGCAGGTATAAATGTCATTTACCGATTCTGAAATCTTTGACCTCTCAAGCATTACACATATTTTCTCCCAAATATTGCTTGTGTTCATCTTCAGCCTGCTGACTTAAGCATCGGAGTGGCCACGCCGGATACCCCTCCGGCGCCCATTCACGAGTTTCTTTCATTGTTTGCAGGTGCTATTGAAGCCATTACCTTCACTCAAATTCCCTAAAAACTATAAATTATTGATTTGACCTGTTGGAGCTCCTTACCCGGCTCATCCATTTCAACAAAGTCACATCAATGAGATTTCTCGATCCAACCATGTGTGGGTTTTTCAGTTTTCATGTGTAAAATGTATTCTTGTGTTTTAACACTCACGTTTTCATGTCTTGGCGCATGGGGCTACTGTATTGAGATGGTAAGGTGCTGTGCAGATCATGGTTGGTAAGGTTTAAGTGCCGGTATGTGCAGCTGGTTGAGTTTTGTTGAATTAGGTGAGTGCCAATTGAGTGCGTTGCTTGGGAAGGGTTCGATCCATTGTTCCTGCTACACCAGTTGTGCGAGGGCCTTCCCTAGTCCTGGACCAGACCCTGGTGGGTCTGAGCAAGGGTCTAGAAGGGCCGAATCATGCTGGAAACAAGGGAACGAGCAATCGAGCGAGGGGGAGTCGGTTTGGTCTCGGTAGGGAGCTTGTGCGGTTTCTTGATTCCTAGCAGTTAGGAGCGTGCACGGGGCCATTGGCCTGGTTCTGGTGTGTCCCTTAGAGTCTGTTATACGCCCATGGTGGGTTGGTTCTTGACTGGAGCGTTGGGTTCGGCTAGTGGCGTGAATCTTGGGGAAGAAGTGCACGAAGGGGGTGATTAGGAGAGGGCCGGGAGTTAAGTTTTATTTCTGGAATTTCAGCCGTGATTCTAGGGGTTTGTTGGCACGGTTTTAGAAACTTATCGGTGTTATTAAGGTGTGAAAAAAAATTGGGAAAGTTTTCGTTGAGTTTCGAGTTGATTCGAATTAAAACCGGGACCGCTCCAAGTTTTAAAACGAATCGGTTAAGTTTGGTATTGGGCTCGAGTTTACGTCAAGGAGTTTGGTAAGCTTCGGGTCAATTTTAGAGGTCCAGCGTTGAAACGATAATTTTTGGGTTTCTAAGGGCAAAATGGTCATTTTACACCCGGGGTGAGATTTTGGTCTTGGCAGCGCCCTGAGCACAAATATGTAATATTTTAAATGTTTATGCATCATTTTTACAATTTTACGCAATTATGATAAATACGTTGTATGCTTGGTTTAAAGGAAAAGTTACGCATATGCATGTTTTTATTAAGTGATGAAAATGATGATATTTTTGAAGGATGTGATTTGGTTGTGACTGACGATGTATATGTATACGATGACATGAGATATGATGAGCTGAGGCCCAGGCTCAGTGGGCGGGTAATGCTGTCGTTGATGTCCCCCGCCGCCGGGTACCACGGTTTTATGGATGGATCCATCGATAGAGCTGATACGAAAGTCACAACTAATGAACTGAAATAAATTAAAAGAAAATATTTAAGTTTATGATGACACGATGAGCTGTTTTGACACGTATATGATTATATGAGATGACATGATATGAGATGACATGATTTGACATGACATGATTTTATACGACACGTTTATGTTCATGTTTTAAAGTTCAGGAAAGGTATGTTGGCATTAGGCTTTTAAAATTCATGAAAGATATGTTGGCGTTAAGCTTTTTAAGTTCATGAAAGATATGTTGAGTATGATATTTTTCACTATTGTGTGCCTGTATATGTACTTGTTATTCCTGGTACAGGTGTGCTGAGTCTTTAGACTCACTAGACGTGTGTGATGCAGGTGAGCTTCATGATGAGGAGACTGGAGGTGCCGAAATCTGAGTAGGCAGACCTGGTACGGTGACATGACCCGAGGACCACATGTTTTCTGCTTTATGATCTATGAAATTGAGAGGAGATGAACTTTTTCTTACGATGATGATTTTATGATTGTATTCGTTTATGTTTAAGTATGATTTTGAATGAGTTTGATTATTTTAAACCGCGCTATTTTTATGTTAAAATAAATATGATTATTTTAAATGTTATTTCGAAAATGTGAGCTTTAATAAAAAAAAATATTTCCACATTTTTAAAAGTAGTAGACGCTACAAAAGGGCCTATGCACGAGCCGTTCGATCGAATTTCGGCCAGCACAATCTCTTCCACCTCCTAGTAATAAGAGATCGTTGTTGTTTTCTTCGTAGACGACTCCTCTGCCAATAGTTCCTCGTACTCCCCAACCTATGCTACAAGTTCAAAGAAATCTCTGAATTCCATACCTTGAAACTTCTTCCGCAGCTCAATGTATAGCCCTTTTTGGGCTATTTTGACAAACTCAGTCTCTGGCAGAAACACCTTGCACCTGTTCTTTGTTTTCTTGAACCTATCAATGAACTTATCGGTTGTTTCTCTTTTTTCTGAGACATCCTTGACAAATCAGTTATGCACACATCATGCTCATTTCGGTAAAACTGAGTATGAAATTTCTTCTCTATATCTTGCCAACTTAAGATTGAGTTTCGGGGAAGTGCGGCATACCACGAAAATTCCGTGCCAGTAAGGGTATTTGGGAACAATCTCAACTTCAAATAAGTAAAGTTTTCCAAGTTCGCCAGCTTCCCACACCTTATAGTGAACCTAGAAATGTGCTCAAGGCTAGATTGACTATCTTCTCCAAAAAATAGGCTGAAATCTGGTACCTTGTAAGCTTTGGGAAATGGATTGTTGACATCTATTTGGTTAGGGTATCACTTGTGAAACTCTAGGCGGCCAATTTGTCTCAAGGCCGGCCCATACATTTCTTACACAGTTTCTCTCACCATATCACGATCGATCATTGCTGCATTTTTGTTGGGGAGCAGATGGTGTTAATAGTTTGCCCCCCGAGCCTGAGACTCTGTACTGTAACAAGCATTTCATCCTTGGAAACTTCCATCAACTCCCTGATAACCCAAGTGTGGTATATCATCATACATTCTTGGTTGAGATAAAGGATTAGTAAGCGCATAGACTTGGTTAACATGTCGTTTCGAACTCCCTGCCCCATATGTACACGGATATGGACGAACTCTTCAACCTAAAGTTTCCTCCCTTTTATGTGGTGTTGTGTACCTTCCTTCCTGTTGGTTTGGGAGTGTGAACTCTGAGCGGCGGAGATCGCCAGCCCTTGAGTTTCCTACTCCGTGGTCAAATTCATGGACTTGGTTGCTTCCCTGGTTCCCTTTTTTTCCCTTGCATTATGCTCTTTGTTGGTTGATTGGTTCGGTTTACCCAATACTGTCGTCAAGCAATCATACACAGCTTTGGACAGTTCTTGTGATATTTCTTCAATTTTCATCGCAGTCAACTCTTCAACCAAACGGTTTGAAATATGAGCATACACCTCTGGAACATTACTTGGATGCAAATCCAACTCCCTGGTCGGCTCTTCAGCAGCCGTCTGCTCTGTCAACGGAGCGTGAACCTCTTCCTGGTTTGGTTGAGATTCCCAATCCCCTTGATTAACGTTTTTTTCCTTCTTGGAGGCATAATAGTGTCCCACTGGGCGTGCCAAAAATTGTTTGCACAATATTTGATTTGTGGGCGTGTCAGGTGCAAAAATGCACCGATATGTGTAAAAATAATGAAAATCTAACTTCTAAAAATCACGCCGATTATGGACACTAAATTTGACCGTTCGTTATAGTCTCCTAAACTAATACAATACCAAAACGAAAGAAAAAAAAATAGAAATTGATGAAATAAACTCTCAACATGATTGTGTATCAACAAATCAGTATGAAATCACAAAGACATGAAAAATATAACAAAATAGTGCTAGAATATGTACGAGGATGTTAATATATTACTGGAAAAGAATGAAAAAGAGTGACTAAATTTATGAGAATTCTGCAGGGAGTTGCTTGGAGTTGTGCGAGAGATTGTTGTGTTTTTTTCTGTGTTGGCCAATTCCTCCATTTTCTTCACTGTGCGGTGCGGTTTCTTCCATTCCCCCCATGACTCACAATCTTCTCCCATTTTCTCCCACGATCTCCTTCTCTTTCCACGATCTCCTTGCTTGGACGTTATCTACTTATTTAAATACACTAATGAGCCTCTTATTTTTCTCTATTAATTTAAATTTTTGGGCTTAGATAATTAATTGGGCCCAATTTAATTTTTTGGTGCAAACAATATGTCTAGAGTCATTGACAGTTAAAACTAGGGGTATTTATCGATCGGTTCGGTTCGGTTTTCGATTTTTTATTTCGATTTTTTCGATTTTCGGTTTTACAAATATATAATCCGATATNCATATAATGTGTTTTCTTTTTACATGATTTCTTAATAAAACATTTAAATATAAAGTCTAAATGAATTACATAAACAACAATCAACTAAATATTATTCAAAATTAATCAGTCACTGATATTATCTCAAAAAATATATAATAAAAATAAAATTATTANGAAATGGTTCGATTATTTCGGTTTTGATATAATTATTTAAATTAATAAGATAAATAAATTGTAAAATATAATATGTTATCTTTTTACATGATTTCTTATTAAAACATTTAAATATAAAGTCTAACTGAATTACATAAACAACAATCAACTAAATATTATTCAAAATTAATCAGTCACTGATATTATCTCAAAAAATATATAATAAAAATAAAATTATTAATTTAATGATATTTCGGTTTTTTCGGTGGTTCGATTTTGACATATATAATCTGTAACCGAACCAAATAAATTTTAGTTTTAACATTTATATTCGAATTATAAAATTCGGTTTTCAGGTTCGATTCAGTGTTCGGTTTTTTCAGTTTGGATTTTCGATTTTATTCGAAGTTTGGATCACCCTAGTTAAAACTAACGGAACTATAAGCCCCTCATTGTTTGGCCTCCTAATTTTGATAATAAGTTGCTTTTCCATATAATTACTATTCTACTAAATTAAAATCATTTACCCAATCAATGTGACGTGAAACATTTTTTAAACCAATAAATCTTACCAGAAGATTATTAAATTTAAAAAATTCAACAAAAAAGTGATCGATCCATTGCACATTGTCAGAGTTCTATTTGTCATTTTCCTATGAAGAACAATCCAGTAATCTACTCGCAGCATCTTCATCCCCACCATAAAATCTCCACTTTCACTCTGTAAATCTCGCCACCTTCCGCCACAAACCCGCGATGCCCGGTCTCATAATCACCCTTGCATCAAACCCCATATTACCCCTCCTCGCCGCCGTACCCATCCTCTACTGGGCACTAAACCACCGCAAGAAAACCAAGATCACTCTCTACGTGCACGACTACCTAACCGGAGACGACTACTCCGCCGTGACGGTCGCGGGACGAAACGGTCACGCCACCAGCATCTTGGAGTTCGGAACCGTTCTGGCGGTGGATGATCCGGTTACGGAAGGACCCGATACCGAGTCGAAAGAAATTGGGAGGGCTCAGGGGATGTATATAAACTCTCAGCTAGATGGGAAAGCGTTGCACTTGATGTTTTCCATTATATTTACGGAGGGGGAATACAAAGGGAGCAGCCTGGAGATTCAGGGGTCTGATATCTTCTCCGTGAAAGAGAGGGAGTTTTCTGTGGTTTCGGGAACAGGTTACTTTAGGTTTGTCCAGGGTTATGGGATTTTGACGACGGAGATGATGGATATAAAGAATCTGAGAGCTGTTCTTAAGCTGGATATCACTGTTAAACACTTTTGAAATCTTTATTTTTGCCATTATATTTTTGTATGCTGGGTTATGATTTTGTGAATCGAAATTTCAGTCTACATATACAACTTTTTGTTTGCGGAGGAGCAGGTGATCGCGAGGCGATCGATCCGATATATATCGATATTGACGTAAATGATAATATTTTTCAATCAAATCATAATATATTAAATAATATTTATTTGCAATATAACTCACAAAAAATTATACATCGAAAAATAATATTTTGGACATAAAAAATTAATATTTCTTATGAGACGGATATACATCTTACAAAATTGACATGTGAGACAATATAAAATGAGTTTTGATTTTTCTCAAGAGATTTACGCCATTATATCGATAGAAACCATTGTTAGATATTTAACATAATACTGAACTAATTCAATCTACATATGCACAACCATAACACGTAAATATCGATATGCGAAAATATAAATTTGAACAAATTCTAACTTTTAGTCATTGATGTTGAATTTTAGGGAACTGGAGAGAACCCACAAACAGGAGAAAACAAAGATCTTCTAAACTTTTTGCAATTATATAAATGTTGCATTTTTTATATCTTTATAGATTAGGGACCATATATACTCATAGAAAGGGTTTGAATTGATGGTGACTTATTTTGATGATATTTATATGAGATACGATAAATCAAATATCAATACATTTATTACCTTAATTTAGATAATATTCTTGATTTATCTTATTTTAAATATGAGACGTCTCTCATATTTATCTTAATAAAATATGTTGATCAAAATTAAATTATTTTATAGAATTTAATAAAATAATCTAGCTTTCTCACTTGGTCTATATATTTTCAATGAACTGGATAATCAAGAAATTAATTATCATCCAAAATTAAAAAAACAAATATATGAATCATGGCGATATTTGCTCTTATATTGAGTATTATTTTCCAAGTATCATATTTCTTAATAATAACTTAATGAATAAAACCAATATTTTATTTTAGGTCCAACTTAATTTATATTTTCTCAAGATAACTGAATATGTTAAATATCAAAACTCAATGAGTTTCATAATCAAAACCAAATGTAAATACAAAATTCTTTTAAAAACCAATTTCATCGTTAATTATCATATGATCCTTAAACATCTTAATTTGCATCTCTCTACGTCAAATCATGATCATCAATTCAGTAATAACGTGTTCATTGACAAATTTATTTTGGTTATCGCGTTCTCCAACGGATCATGGCTTAGACAGCTGCTTTAGTCACAAAGACTACAACTGAATTTTCGTAATATAATATTAATGGCTTAGACATTAGATTCACAATTCTAACGTAAAAATGAAACTCCTTAACATGCACCATACAACAGTGCTTCAAAATAAGAGACGAATTTTTATTCATAGTGGAACTAATAAAATATTTCCAAATTGTCAATTCGTCTATAAATAAACATGTAATCTTTAGTACCATGAAAGTATCTCATAACATTTTGCATCTTTCTAGTGGTCAATACGTTGACTACTCTGATTATTTCCCAATAATTTTGTAATCACTAACTTTTGGGTACACATAATGTAAGGCCCTAGAATATATTACCGATAATTTGGCACAATCAGAATAATTATTGAGTTGATAAATTAAAATAATTATTTATGCCAAATAATTTTTGAATGTGTATTAAAAAAATATGTATTTTAGAATATCGGAGTTAAAACGATATAAAATACATATAGAGATTGAAATTACACACGAGAGAAAATAAATGCAAAACCGAGATAAAAAGATCATGAATATTACATTATATACATATACATACACACATAACTTACCTTATTAGAGAGAGAAGGATGAAACCACATTTCCCAAACCCATTCCTGTAACCCATATTCCATTCTCGTCATTTTCAGTACCTCCATCTTGGAGACGCCATAACTTTCCCGTCCGGCGTCGAAATCTCAAACGGTTTGAGGGGTTGTCTTCCTTACATCAGTAGCTCCGTTTGGAACCATGAATCGCTACTTTTTATGCTCGTTTCAGCCCCATTCGAGCCTTGTTCGTGGCTGCTTCTGTGTGAGTTTTTGTTTGACCTTAGGTGAGCTATTGCTCATTTTTCTTGGTTCTTTGGAGTATATTGAGTGAGGATTTGAAGCTTAACTTTTACCCTGCTGTTCCTGTGTTTTCCAGCTAGTTTTCAGTTCGGTACGTTTTTGGTAGTGAATAGTATTTTTCTGCGTCATCTCCGGCGAGCTTCACCTTGAGACCGCTAGCAACTAGAGTAAGCTTCGAATCTTGTGTTTTACGGGTCCAAAAATTCCAGCTTTTGCTTCTGATTTCAGGTTTTTATGTATTGTGCACTAAAAATCTCGACTTGTTGTTCAAATAGAACTTGTAGAGCTATTCGTTAGCTTTTTATAGCCGCTGGAAAAATAGAATTCCATTTAGAAACGGATTTGTTATGATTTTTCTATCAAAATGTTTCAAAACCAAATTCTGCAATTGAGCTGTGTAGAAATTCTTCTGTAATTCGAGAATATGACCTCTGTGCAATTGGAATTTGGAATTTTGGTTCAAATGAAAGTTGTAGATCTTAAAGTTATCTTCGAAATTGTACCAAAATCGTTAAATTCTATCAAGAATGGAGAGAATTATGCTCGTTTTACTGACACTGCTAAGTGGCTGGAATTTTGTCCAAGAACGGATTTAATATCTTGACTTCAATGTAATGTTGGGTTCAAATGAGATATTTATTAGAGTTAATATTTAGCGGGATATGAATTTTATGCTCTTTAGTGCCAAATTGGACATTGGAATAGAATGTAGTTTTCATGATCGGCTTATTGTTGTTTTATTTAGGCCGAGGATCTTGAAGTAAAGTCGATATTTGGATTTGTCAAGTTGGTATAGGTATGTTACAGCTCATTAATATACGACGGTAAAGCATAAATTATGTTTTAATTGTCATTCTGTGTTACATTGATCGTATCTATGACTTGTTGACTGCTGTCAGTTGTTAAATGCCTTCATTGCAGTTTACGTTTATTTTGTGACATATTAATGGCATTTAGCATAAGGCATATTGTTATGACATTCATGTTGATCCCTATCGTTCTTGTTAGCCCCTTGTTGATACATGTTGTCATCTGGCACTATTGTTTATCTCAGGATTATGGTGTGGCTGATAGGCCAATACACGTGAGACCGTAGATGTGATTGAACAATCTCGTGGTTAGTCCAGCCTTTAGGAGGTGAGCACTGGGATTGTGTCATCTAGTTTGTTCTGTTGTGCCATCCTATTGCGATGTATCAGCTGTATGGAGGCCGAGTCGGGGGTGTTATTTAACATATCTTGGCAAACCTCGCATACTTAGCAGGACAGTTTAGCTGCATGATGATGTAGCTACCTTGAGTTATTGCTCGGGCATTATTCCAGTTGTTATCGTATCGTTTATTGGCTCTTGTTATCCCGATTATCATTGAGCCGTTCATGCATTGCATATTAAATTTTATTATATGATTATTCATGATTTATGTTTATTTTTGCTATTGTTGAACTGTCTCATACCAGAATCCTAACCTTAGTTTTTTTTTTGGGGAGTTGCTGTTGTTGCTATTAGGCACCATGGTAGATCTCCCGAGTCGTTTTACAACATTAGGCCGAGGTTCCGCCAGTGGAGCTCGGGATTGAGGTTGGATTGCTTGGTTCTGTTCAGTATAGTCTCCCAGTTAGTCTATATGTATGTCTTGAAGTTTGTTTAAGTCTTGTGTTGTAGTTTATTTGTCGGAGAGATGCCCCGTGTATCTGTAATGATATTTGGTTGTTTTGTGATGTTTTGAGTCGACTATGTCGTTGTTATGATCTAGTGAGTACTTGGTAATTTTTATTTCTGCTTGTCCTGGCCAGTGTGGCTATAGGTTGTTTAACTACGGTTTTTGTTCTAAATGACTCTATTTAGAGTATATATTGATATAAACTGCTGCTTGAGTTTTTCGGATGCCCTATTTACGGGGAGGTCATACCGAAATTTTTCTAGGCCCTGAGGTCCATTTTAAAGTATTTTAAACCTTTTTTCCGTTGTTGCTTTAAATCAAATAATTATTGTTTGATAATTCATTGTCATTAGAGTAAATGGACCTCACATCTTGGTATCAGAGCGTAAACTGGGATATGCTCGAACTAGAGTCTAGAACACTTGAGTCTTGCCAACAAAATGGTTGTGCCTGTGTTTGCTACTTGACAGTGTGCTTATGTGATTATATGGTTTGTTTACTTCCATTCTAATTTTTATAAATGTTTTATGTTATAGAATGGAAGGAGATTGTGAGATTCCTGTTGGTGGGATTCCTGTTGTTAAGGGTCGTGGTCGTGGTAGACCTCGTGTCCACGTTGTTGATGATATTTTTTTTGAGCAAACTACTGATCAAATAGAGCAGTTTAGGATGGATGAGTTAGTTTCTCGTTTTATCTCTATGCATCCACCTCGATTCAGTGGTTCATCGCTAAACTCATTTTAAAATTAAATAAATGATTTAACAATTTAATTAAATGCATGGGTTTTACATGTACTGAATTTGGGCTCTACAGTTGACCAGTCGGGAAAATGTCCAGCAATGCGAATTTGACCGTTGCATTTTCAGAAACAGTACAGAAATTTTCCAAACGGTCATATTCTTGTGTCTAATGTATATATCATTGTTGGAGCTTATAAATACAACATCTTGAAGATCAAACAAGAGCTTTTGAAGAGGATTCAAAGCATGTGCAGTGGAAGAAATCAGCTAGTTGAGAGCACAAGCCCTTGTGTCAGTTAATTAAATGTACATGGCCTTCAGAAATTCCTAATAAGAGTCTCAACTCCATATCCTCACATTTTAATAAATGTTTCAATTCATGGGAACGATTTCTCTCATGGAGTTGAAATACAGATAAATGCTCAGGAAAATGGTTTACAGAATACAGACAGACAAACGAGCCAAATTAATTAAAAGATAAGAAATCCATTGATTCTAAATCTAGTTATTCTTATTATACATATACATTTTTTTCTTATCTTTTTTTTTTCATAACATCATGTAATCAGACTAAGTTTATGCTTTTTTTACCACATATTTATTTAATTTGGACAATATATTTCTCTCTTTCTAATTTTTTCTTTCTTTTTTCTTTTTTTCTTTTTTTTTTATATGAGAGATATAACTTTAAAATTACATNCCTAATTTTTTCTTTCTTTTTTATTTTTTTCTTTTTTTTATATGAGAGATATAACTTTAAAATTACATAAATATTCAACATTTTTTTTCTAGAAATATATAATTGATATTTTCAAAATAAGAACTCAAGATCTAAACAATAAGGGGGCTTAATTATTAATTAGGATTAAAAGCCAATAAAAATCTAAGTTATTTTACTAAAACAATCTTTGATACTTAATAAACAATATCCAGAGTGTAACAAGTTAGTGGACCAAAACATTTATTTTTTATTAATATATTTGGCATTATATCAACATTTTGGAAAAAATCAAACTTAATATGAATATAATAATTATCACTAAATCCAAATTTTGACCAATTAGAGAACTAAAAGTTTGTATATGCAACTAATAGCACATTGAGAATATTGTGTTTGAAACACCTTGTTGGAGTCCAAATCGATCCTATCAATGGTATCAGAGCAATAGCTCTTGTTGTAAAAATGTCAACACCGATGAATTAAATCGAGTTTGATTTTTACACCAAGCGGAAAATAGTAGAAATAATCATTCGTGAAAAAATTGAAATAATGCAAGATCAATTTGAGTCTGTATCAGTTCAGTTATGGTGAGAACTGAAGTGATGAAATCAGTTTTAAAACATATGCAATGCTAAAGAAGTAAAAACATAAGGGATTTGTTTATGGATGTTCGGAGATTTCAAACGCTCCACCGTCACCCCTTCTATCTCAAGGATATGTTTTTCACTAAGTAACTTTGATGTATTACAACAGATTGTAATAATCCACTTCAATTGGACCTATATACTGCCAAACTGAAACTTTTAGTTTTTCAAATTCCTTACAACAGATAACTGATTCGCTCTTAAATAGTAGCCTGTATGCTACAAATTAATATGATGAAAATAAGAGCTTAAGTGTGTGATTTGTAGATTGAGAAAATGCTCGAAGAAAGTATCGCAACTGATTGATGATCGACGATAGTGTGTTCAGTATGTTCACCAACCTTCTTCAACTGAGTTGATCAGCTATATATAGTCTTCGATTCCAACGGTCATACTGAATGCATTTAATGACAAATATCCGTTGAATCTTATTTTAGTTCAAGCTGTTGACTTTATCTGTCAGTAGTACGAAGTATCAGACTGTTATGCTCTGTTACATTTGTTCTGCTTGTGTACGAACTGTCAGTCTGTCAGCTGATGCTACAACTGATGTCATAGCTAACTAATCACGAGTCAACTAATCGACAGATCAGTTCAAATGGAAATTTTCAGTTCAAACTGATGTAATTTCAATTGGGATACTTCAGTTGATGAAGATTCTTCCAATTCAGTTAAGCGAAGTCTTCAGTCTTTTTTATCAATTCGTTTACTGAACTTTATGTCATCGGCTTCAAATCTTCTTTCAGTTACTATTTGTCCGATCAGTTTGGTTCTACAGTTCTCTTGCAGATTTAATTGTCAAAATCTGAAACTTATAATATTCTAACAATTTTTCCCTTTTTCGGTGTTTGACAAAAGTTAGATATCTTGGACTGATGAACTGATTATTTTGATAGAATGAAATAGAGAAATTAACTGTAAATAAAATAATGTAGAGATTCATACATAATCAGGAAAGATTTTTCTTTGATTTTGAAAGAGGTAAGTACAGATTCGTACAAACATTTCAAAATGAAAAAAATAATACAGATGTCCAATAGACTAGCAACTGACTTAGGGCACTTGATCATTTCTTTGACTTCTTCTAGCTGGTCTTTTGTCAGTTGGTTTGTTTGGTTCCCTCATTTTCTTGTTGCTTGTCCCTACTAATGTTGTCAACTGTTCTTCCCCATTTTTGTCAACACCTGTTGATCTAGTGAGGAGAAGGACTGCTGAACTTACTTGAGCAGATACTTCAGCCAACTTATCTTGTACAAAGTCAATTTTATTTGAGATGCTTGTGTATACAAAATCAAGCTGGTTGCTGGGTAGTTCTTAGGAGGAGAGTTGAGTTGGGATTGTAAATGTTTCTCTTTTCATTTGGTCAACTCTTTAAAAGAAAGCAGCTACATCCTTCATCAGTTTCTTCAATTTTTAATTATGTGATCTTTTAGGGTGTCTAGACTCAAAGAATGCAGCAACTGAGCAGATTTGACTTGAGAGATACTGGAACCAAGATTTTTCAGTTCTGATAAAATACTATCTAGCATCACATCAGCTGCTAGTGGAAGTTCAGGAGAGAAATCTTCAGTGTGACACTAGTAGAATTTCCTTGATTTACTTTGCATATTAAATGAAGTAATAGGTAGATAATTGCCGAAGTAGACGCACGTGAAGTAATAGGGTACAATTTTACTTCGCATTATCACCGAAGTCGTATCCAAGAAATTAGCGAAGTCTTTGGCTGGAATTAGACCGATGACGAAGTAAAACAATGTCTTCTACATCATCGATTTCGTAAAATGCAAAAATAATAGCTTATATATAACTGCATAATTTATATAGAATGACGAAGTAAATGTGTGGTATAACTTCATAGGTTTTGTATTTTTGTGAAGTAATTGATATGAATGATTTCGATGTTATAGAACTAAATTAGCGACGGTTTCCAATTAGCGACGTTTAGGAAAGATAGACGTCGCTAATGAGCGACGGTATTATGAATAACCGTCGCTAATTAGCGACAAATATATGAAATACCGTCGCTACTGGCTTCAAACACTGTCGCTAATTAGCGACGGTTATTAATAAAACTGTCGCAAATTAGCGACGATAATTCATAAACCTGTCGCTAATTAAATTTTTTTTTAAAAAAAAATTTATTTTTTAAATTTTATAATTATTTCTACATATTTTTAAATAATATCCTCAACACATCTAAATATCATATTTTAAATTTGTAAATAATTTATAAAACAATTTAACTTTGCGAAAAAATAAGCTAACAAAATTAAATTCATGATCATAAATTTAAAATTAAAGCTAAAAAATATAATTTAAGTCGAAATTAAAACCGTCCGAGAGAAAAATGGAGGTAGATATGAATAGTTGTGAAGAAGAAGCTGCGGAAGTTGATATTTATAGGCAATTAGCGACGGGTTAATAAATATTCGCTAATTAGCGACAAGTTTTACAACTGTCGCCGATTTATTTAGCGACAGACTGTTTAAACCGTCGCTATTGGCGATGGTTAGAACAAAACCGTTGCTAATCAGTAACAGTTTATAAAACCGTCGCCGATTTATTTAGCGACAGACTATTAAACCGTCGCTACTACAAAACCGTTGTTAATTAGCGACGGTTTATTCAACCGTCGCCGATTTATTTGGCGACGGATTTAAATCGTCGCTACGAGCGACGGTTAAAACAAAACCGTCGCTAATTAGCGACGGTTGGCATCTTTTTTTTGTTTGTAAGTTTTGTCACTTCACAATTTATATTTAATGACGAAGTAGGAAATTTAAAATACTTCAATTTTTTGTGTTGTAGAGTATTTAATAGAGAACGACTTCACAATTATTGAGTTGTGGTGAAGTAAATTCTTTCTGTAACTTCGACACAATTTTAATATGGCGAGTTAATTTGTATTTTATTACTTCATCATTTAAGGAAAAATAATTGAAATTATGCTTCATTTTTTACTTCACTAAATACAAATTGAAATTTTTTTAAACTTTTCACTTTATCAAAACTATTGCGTCGAAGTAAAAAATTATAAAAAATTAGAAGTGAAGCACGTGTTTTTTAAATTGTGAAGTAAAAAATAATGTTTTACTTCGCTGGTGTTATTACCGAAGTTGATTGATATATACTACTTCATAATTAATAATCGCCGAAGTAACGAATGGCGAAGTAAAAGCCAGAAATTCTACTACTGTGAACTTTTTCTTTCCCTTTTTCTTTTGGAGTAAATTCCATGAGGTTGGATACATGTTGATAGTCATAGTTCAATAGATCGAAAGCTAGAAGATTCCACGGTTCGTTAATACGATTACAATTGTTAAATGATAAAAGAACATTTGGTTACTACATTTTGTTAATTAAATCAATATAGCATGACAGATTATATTGATAGAGTAGGGAATTTCATCAAAAGCATGATTTAATAATTGAAATTTAATCGTTAGAAGATATTCAGGGGTAGGTGAACCAAGATCCTAACAATTGTATGTTTATTAACTTGATTTATATTATTCAATCATGTTAGTAAATTATTTTATTTGGCCTTCAATTTAATTTATTAGTTAATCCAATTTTTGTTTTAGTTAACTAAAGAATTGTGTTTATGTTAAATTTGTCTAACCAATCTCTGTAGAAACAATACTCGTATTTTGTACACTATTTTATATCTTCACTCGTGCACTTGAGATTCATTCGAGCGTAAACTTTTTTTAATTTTCATTGGGGATTATTGTGCAAGAAATGCTCAATCATTAATCAAGTTATAGCAAAGATTTTCGACTAGTAACGTATCTTTAACAATTACATCGCCATAAATAATCTTACCCTTACCCACGGTCTTACCTTAGAATTATCACAAAATGTGATTCTTGGACTTTAATAATCAATTACTTATGATAACAGTTTGATGTCACCAGTTATGTGCCACGATCACCCACAGTTCAAGAACCAATTAAATGGATTGTAGAGCCCAAAATCAGCACACGTAAAACATATGCAATTATTTAATTATTAAATTATTTATTTACATTTAAAATGATTTTTGAGATGCATGATTTATGAAATTGTATTATTNAAAATTGTATTGTTTTAAAATTATTTATGTTATGTGATGCACGTTAAAATGTTTCTCGAGTTTCATGTTTAGGCGATTATTCGATGCAGGATCGAGGAAAAGAGACCGGCGACAATTTTTGGCGATTTTTTTTTAAATGTGGTATTTTATTTTAAATGAGGATTGGGGCATTTTAATTAATTTATTTAAATTTTTAGCATTTTCTTAAAAGCCTAAATTAATCATTTGGTAATTTTAAGATCTTTCAAAACTTTTAAAAAGTTTATCAAGTTTATAAATTGTGTGTTTTATTTTAATTAATGATTTTACTGGTAAAGGTTAGTATTTTATTTAGCTGATAATTATTGGTTAAGCACAAATTTCACTCCCTAATTATACTAATCACACGCACACACACAATAACACACACACACACACTTACACGACTCACACACCCACACAATTGCATCTCACTTTCATATTTTTGAGAGGAGAAAACTAGGGTTCTTGATCTAACAAGCAGCCGCCCATTTCTCTGAATTTCCAACAAGGTTTTGTTGAGTTTTCTTCAAAGAAAATTGTTCCATGATCGTCCCGGATCAACCTCGCACTCGTTCCGCTTCAATATCCCTGGTTCGGTAAAATTTTCATATCAAAGGCACACATATTCTTTTTTTTTTTTTCATGCGCCGATCATGTCATAGTATGTGTTGCGATGTTTTTATGCATAAAAATTCATGTGTGTTGTGTAAAGTTTGAGCAGAAACTTGTTGGATCGATTTTTGAAACGATTTTATGATATGAAACTCAAAATTTAATGTTCTTTTAAATACTACGATTTTTTGGTCCTGTTTTTGGGAAAACTTTCAACATAAAAATCGTAGAAATTTTTGATAAATTCGATTTGATATAAAATTCGAAATATTTGGATAAGAAATGAGTGAGTTATGATAGTTTTTGTAGGACTGCTCAAACTGTGTTTTTCTGAAAATATGTTATTGATGTGTTCTTGAAGTTTTATTGTTGCAGGCTTCGTTGGGGAACGACGGGTGATCGCTGCTGTGTTTAGGTAAGTCTAGAATGTGTTTGGGATGATTTTTGGTGATTCGTTTTGTGTCGTTAGGCACTTGGTTGAATTAGAAGTGGTAAGAATCGATTTGATGTCAAATTTCGTGTTCATGAATTATGTTGCGTGGTAGGTTGAGCGTTGTTGTTTTGGGACATTGTAGGACTTTAGTCAATGCCATATCACCTTAGGATGTGTCTCGAGGTGTCGATTCTTTGTCCATTTGGTCTAGTTGGGAGAAATAAGCACCATGTAAAGTTTCCTGCAGGTTTGATCTTTCGTGGCTAGACGGACCCCTACACAGACCCTTACACGAGGTCCGTGCCTTTGTTTCTTCCGAAGTGCTATTTTCCAGAGCCTACACGGACCCTGACACGGGGTTAGTATCCTTATTTCTTTTCGGGTATACTTTTACAGAACCTACACGGACCCGTAGCCAGACCTGGGCACGGGGTCTGTGTACTCCAGTTTTGGGTAAAATCTTCTTGATTGCTTTGGGGTTTTATGTCATGGTTTATTACGATGGTTAAACGAGGTCAAGTCTCGAGTGATCTAGAATGTCATAAGCTATTTATTTACTTTGGTGGTGAGCACGAATACCTACGTCTAAGTTATGCAAGTTAAGTGTTTGAAATTCATGTTAGTATGTGTAGCAGTGGCCCCAAGCGAGATCCAATGAATCCCTCAATGCCAAGTAAGTATGTCCGACGTGCAAAAGAAAATACTTTTAAGTTTTTGAGGTATGCTAAATGTCTTGTGACCAAATTATGTATGGGATTGGAAAGCGGTAAAGCATGACCAGGGATCAATCCACCCCGTTAAAGCATGAACGGGTTTAGATCGGGATTGGAAAGCGGTAAATCATGACCAGGAACTAATCCACCCGTTAAAGCATGAATGAGGATCTCATGTATGTGGCAGTGGATTTTCTCTGTCAGCCCAGTATTGTGGTTTAGTCTAATCAGGGTATTTATGTATGAGTCACTTGCTTTGAAACATGCCTCTACGCAAAAATGATGTTATGTATGCTCAAGTATGTATGAAGCAAGCATGTTTACGAAAAGTTTTATATTGATGGAACTTCTATGTATGTATGTACGTATGTTCAATCTTATGTATGCATGTCCAAGTTCAAGTATGTACGCTATATTTTAAAGTTGCATGCGATTTTATTATGTAGTACTCGTTACTTTCAGTTTATACGTGTTGAGTCTTTAGACTCGCTAGACTTTATCGATGCAGGTGAGGAGGATGTTGAGGAGACTAGGGGTGGGGACCAAGAAGCTGGCTTGGACTGAGCAGGAGGCTAAACCCGAGGACCACCCAAGTCTTTTTAAGAATTTATGAAAAGTTGCAAATACTCTGATTTCACGCTTTTTTTACGTTGTTTAAACAAGTATTTTTAGCAAACTTTATTCGCGATCTTTTTATTTCAATCATCTTTGGAGGAACAATTTATTTTAAATCGAAATTTGAGGGTTTGTCTCTCATTGAAGAAAATTTTTATTTTTCCGCAAATTTCAAGTAGTTCAAAGTACGGTACGTTACATGGATTCTTTAAGAATCTTCTTCTCTTGTACTTGTAATCATCAGAACAATACTTTGGTACCCAAGAATAGTTGGGTCTTGAATTGATTAACCCTTCCGAGAACTACACGTGAATTATCCAAACAAATTTTACATTGTATGTTTTTAATAAGGTTCAGTTGTGTGCAAAAATAGGTGATATGTGTTAGTGTTCTCTCCCTCACTATGAAACGTCCACTACTCGTTTTTCTTAAAAAATAATAAAAAAATTTTCAAAATAATCGGCCGAAAATAACTGCACACATATATATACTTTATTAAAATAACCTTGCACCATTTAAAAATAAAACTACCAACTATAATTGAAAATTCAAAGGAAAGAATTCAAAACATAAAATCGTCAAACGTTTACCAAACCTAGCTTAGCAATATTTCAAAATAAAACTAACTCTAACAACCTCTCCAAACTCACTCCATAAAGTATCATAAAAGTCGTAAAATCTTTAATGTAAACTTAAACGTAAATGCAGAAAACTAGCGTTGGTCCTCGGGTTGTGTGCACCTTCAGTACAGTAAGATCAACCATCAAGTCCCTCAACAATATCAACATCTTGCTCACCTGCATCAATCATACCTAGTGAGTCTATTGACTCAGCAAACCATAACCATGTTAGCCAGTAGTACAAATACAATCATATGCAATAGTGAAAATACTTTTACTTAACATAACGTTTTATGAACATGCATAAACTTAGACATTTTTTCTTTTTATCGCATACATTTTTTTTTTCATCATATACGTATACGGTTTCCTTTTCATTGAATTCAGATCGTTAATTGTGACTTTCATATTAGCTAAAGGTCGATGGATCCATCTACGTGTAACCACAGTACTGGGCGGCGGGGACATCAACGACACTCTCACCCGTCAACTGAGCCTTGACCTTACATATAATCATATCATCATAATTATCGTATTAGTCACAATTACTTCCCCTCCTTTAACTTTTCGTATTTTCATCACTTATTAAAATTTCAAGCATACAATAATCATTTTTATTTTAAACCAAGCATGCAACATATCTTTTAGTATTATCGTTTCATCATAAAATTCCATAAACACTTAAAAAAAGCATATTCACATATTTTACAGCATTCACGGCACTGCCAGGACGTCTACAAATTTTTAAGTGTAAAAGAACTGTTTTACCCCTAGACGTAAAATTTCTCAATTTTGACTTTTTTTTTTTTTTTTACTTCCGTTGACTCTAGACAATCTCAAATAATTATTTAAGCTTAAATTAAATTTCTTATACTTGTATTTAGCTTAAATTCATGGCTTTTGATTTGATTTCATAATTATTAATTCGTAGAGCGTTTTAATCCCGAATTAATTCAAAATTTAATATTAATTTCCCAAATTTTAAACATAGACTTTTTATTGCCTAAATTACCCTCGCAGCCCCCTGCACGATGCACACGAGCAGCGCGACCGTAGCTAACAAAACCTAAGACTCTTCGAACTCGGCTAGGACTCCTACCCGAGCCACCTCACCAGGTAGTCGAGCCACACCCGAGCCACCTTGAGCCAACCCCTGACCAGCCCACCTATGAACCCTACTGGACACAACCTAACCCGCTGCAGCCCCCTGCACGATGCACACGAGCAGCGCGACCGTAGCTAACAAAACCTAAGACTCTTCGAACTCGGCTAGGACTCCTACCCTCAAGCCACCACCAAGCCCTCACCCTATGGACCCTTACTTGACCCTGTCAGACCTACCCTGGACCCCTGATCAAGCCACAATCCCCCTGCACCCGGTTGCTATTCTTGGTTGGCTTGGGAAGAGTCTTAGCTCGCTTGGTCTCTTCCCTAGCCGTCGTGCTTGAGTCCTAGCATGGCTAGGACTCCTCCTCACACCCAACCACGTCCAGCCTCAGCTCTGGTCAAGCCCTGGCCGAGCCATGCGATGGTTTTCCCCTTAACCGAACCCTTGGACACCAACATCCAATAATTTCGTTCATGCTTCAATACTTGCGTGTGCAGCCTCGTCTAAGCTCTTAATCCCTTAGAATTTCATCCCTTTTTATTGTCCTAGGATGGCAGCCCTTTCATGCATCATATGCATAGGTTTTACATCACCCAAACACAAGTTCTTTGATCAAAGCATGTCAAAAAAGAAATATAAATACATGGTAAACATATTTTCATGCAAACATGCTTCAATTCAATAATATGGTGCGATAGATGAGAAAAAAAATTTAAGATGTGCCTTTGCATATTTTACGCATGAAAAATAGGTTGAGATGCGAAGAATGGCGACGAACGGAGCCCTTGTTGTTTTAGGGTTTGTGGGAGGGTTTTTAGCTTATTTATTTTTTAATTAGCATGTGTGCAAGCTTGGATCCATTAGTCTAGTATAATAGGCTCAATAAGCCCATTAGCAATTATTTAAAATATTTTGTCTAGGAAAATTCGTGAAAATATCAGTCGAGTTCTCGAAAAATTCATATTTTAGTCGAAATTCGAATACCGTTAAAAATTACGACTCGACGTATAAAATCATCTCAAAACTCCTTATTCTTAAAAATATCATATGGCATCAACCTCATTTTAAATAATCAAAAACAATTATTTAATAAAAATATTTTCCCTTTTTCAGCCCTCTGTCTCCGTTCCTCGATCGCATCTCGAATAGCCTTTAAAATTACTACTTTCATGCATTCGTGTAAAAAATACATTTTATACATGCAACCATGCACATCATATTCAATTTATGCAATTAAAAACCTATTTAATTAATCATTTTCTATTTTTCTTAAATTTGAATGCAGTTGGATTACGTCATCTTATTTTTAGACCTTATAAACTAAGTGTTGTTTAGGTCTTTCATCATTCCCTTCCAAATCTATATATCTTTTGAACCTGCAGACAATTGTGGTAATTGTAAAGACTCGTATATATTTTACTACTTAAAATATGCGAAAATCAAATACCATGTCATCGGTAGTTTCTAGTTCTACTTCAAAAGTCTCTGGCTCAACATCTGCTATGAGACATTGGACCTTCTCATCATCACTTCCACTTGATGAGGTCTCTGAACTGGATTGTTCTGAATCTTATTTTGGCGATCTGCTTTTGCTTTCCTCAGCAATAAGTACTCTTTGATCTTTTTTTTCTTGCAATATCTTATTTCATCTTTGGACCGTAAATTCTCAAACGGTTTCTTCTCATTTTTCTTAGGCCTGTTATAGTCTGTATTAAAATGACGTTTTTCGCAGTTCAAACAAGCTTGATTATCATTGTATTGATCTTTTTTACGATAAGATATAAATTTTTACTGATTCTTTTTCATGAATTTTCCAAATTTCTTCACAAATAAAATTTAGCTTCAATGCTTATCTGTTTAGGAGATTTTTTGTAGAGTCTTCTTCAGCAATGGTTGGAGTACTCTCTATGAAGTTCTTTCATTACCTTCAAAAAAATCTCACGATTAGAATATTCCTTACCAAGAGATGCAATTACAATTATGATACTCCTAAACCGTTCATCAAACTCATTGAAAGTTTCTCCAGGCTTCATTTTGACATTGCCAAACTTCTGGATGGCAACAGTCAGCTTGTTTTCCTTTGTATGGTTGTTTTTTTTCGTAAAGTTGGGTTAGCTTTTCTCAAATCTTCTTCTCTGTAGAACAAGGTTTGTTTTCTAAACATATTCTTATCAAGTGTTTTATAAAGGATATCTTTTGCCACATTGTCCAGATTGACCTTATTTTTGTCATCCATCGTCCATTTGGACTGGTGCTTCTCTACCATCTTTGAAGCACCTTCTGTTACAACAACAGCTGGATTTACTTTCAGAATCTTCATTGGCTTATCTATGATGACATACCACATGTCATCATCATTATCTGTTCAATGTGTCTGCATTTGAATTTTCCTGTCGTCGTAATCCTCTTTGTAAAACATTTGAATCTTGTTAAATGATGTCATTTATAAGCGAGTCATCAGAGTTCAAGAACAACCCGTTCTCCTATCAATTGTAGGAATGAACCCTTGGCGCTTTAATTACCAAAATCTATAACTGGTGGTATTAGTGCAACTCAGATCTTTTAAACTGCTCAACAGCTCAAGTACCACGTTTCGATTTTTCTATTCAAGAAAGACAATTATTGCATCAAAAAATCGCTTGATTAAATAAATATAGAAATTTCTTCGTTATCTTGTTTTTTTCAAATATAACCTTTTATATTTTTCTTAAGTAATATATACACTACAAATTTTACAATAAATATAACACTTCATTTAAACTTTTAACATCGAAATTGATATAAAAATATAATATTTACTACACACACGACGTGTATGTATGTGTGTGTGTTTAACAACTTGAATAGCATATAGTAATTATCGATCTCTATGGCATATTAGCCATTGAATTATTATTTGATCAAATTTATGACTGAAACTACAATACAATAATTCGGATGGTCACTTTACTTTGTTCGGCCATTCATTATTTAAACTTCACCAATTAGTGACAACAAATGGTTGAAAATTAAATGTAGCATTTCAACATATGCCAATAGATTAAGTGTCCAAGGCAGTAAATTGATTAAACTAATGGATGAATTATTAAAATAATTCACATCTTAACTTTTAGTTGACTCAAATATATTTTTTATAGGGAAAATTTCTATTTTAATCCCTATATTTTACTAAAAAAATAAGAAATGTGAGACTCGGTATAGTATAATTTTGCTAACAATACGATCTAATTAGGCAGGCATAAAATAAATTAATTATATATACTTGAACATGAATTGACATCAAATTATATATCAATTCAATCATTAATCATTTGGGAAAACATAACACATATAGATAATAAATATTTATAATATTATTAATGAAATAACTAAAATAAAAATAAAACATAGTTCTATTAGTTGACATTAAGCTAAAACAAACACCACATGAAAAACCAAACAAACATCACTTTCTCAAAATTAAACTAGTTAAAAATCCAAAGTTTCTCAACTTCAAGAACCTTAATCTCATATTATATATGATTCTTAAGTTCTAATTAACACTATCTAAAACTAAATTAACAACTTTTAACCCTATAATTAAGATTAGATTAGCCACAGCACGAATTATCCTTAGTTAATTTCAAGAACACGAAGGCATATCGGCCCAGTATGCAGCACCCATCATAACTGGATTGTAGTCATCCACATTTATAGCATAGCTGCATTCAGGGATTTGGTTAATGTGTCCAGGGGACTTGTCCGAACCCGGAATCGATGTGCTCTCGACGGTTTCTTCACCGGAAACTTCTGTAAAGGCTGTGGAGACTTGCTTCTTAGCGGCCACTTGATCCTTTAGTATTGCTCTTAGTGAGAAGACCTTGATATATATAAAAGTTTCAGAAAGTAGTTATTTTCCAATATATAATTTATGCATACATGCATTGTGCAAATGGAAAGTAGTTCATTTCTAATAATTTATGCATGTATCAATATTAAATACGTGGCGTAAATGGTAAAGGTATATGTCTTAATTATTTAATGAAGGAAGTGAAATATGAGGGAAAAATAGAACAAGAATTTAGAGAAATTAAATGTTGAGATAAATTAGATTTTTTAAGTGAAGATCAATTTGCAATATGGAAGGGTCACGTGAACAGAAACCCACTATTTTTCCTTTTCTTTTTTATATTAAAAATATCTATTTTAAAGTGAAATTAATTATGCATTTAAAAAATTAAATAATTTTTTTGAAAAATTTATTTTGTGCTATATTCAATTTTCAAAAACACAAGATTCAAATAATTCTTTAAACTCATGGTATTTCCTATAAGCCCTGTACGTACCGAAAGTAAACAAGATTTTCCAACACATCAATATTTAAATGCACTATAACAACAAGATATTTTGTTAAGTTTCTTTTGATATTTGATTCAAACCATGTATATTTTGATATTTTTCTTAGCATATTTGTGTGAAATTCAATCTATTAATAATTTACCTCTTGTTGAAGCTTCTGTTTCTCCCTGGAAACATGATCGAATTCTTGTTTAAGCGAATCGTACAATCGCTCGAGCTGCTTGACCTTCCAGCGAGCCCTTCTGTTCTGGAACCAAACAGCAATCTGCCGAGGCTGCAGCCCCAGATCCTTAGCCAGTTTCATTTTCCTTTCGGGGTCTAACTTAATCTCTTCCTGAAAACTGTTCTCCAGCGAATCCAACTGATCCGTGTTCAATCTTTTCTTCTTTGGATCTTGTCCGTAGTTACTGCTAACGTTGCAGCTCTTGTTGTCCATCAATGCTGGAAGCATAGCATGTTGCGTCGCCTGCATCGATTGCTGCTTCATTTCTAAACCTGGTAATATTAAAAATTAGGATGCTTGTTACAGAAAGAAATGTTACAAATGAAACTCATTCTTATTAGTCAAATCTGCAACAACAAACCTGCAGGATAATGATCGTAGTTGTAGCTGTAGAGGAAGCTGAAAGAGCTCGGATCGGGCACTCGAGGAACAAAAGGCACCCGAAAATTGCCATTCCAATCCATTTCCCGTCTCCTTTTTTTTTCAAAATCAACAAAACCCTCTTTTCAGAATATCTATCTGTAAATCAAATGTGGACCAAGTAATGTTTCAGATAAAGAAATAAGTTAAAATTTGAGTAGTGAGGCAAATTAAGAATGAGAAGAGGAGACCAACACAGAAACATGGGAATGTTTCGCACAAAGAAAGCAAGGGAAAAACGCTTTTTGTAAGGGCACACTGCCTCTAACTTTGGATGCATCTAATAAATACTGCTGCCGCCGCCACCACCAAGCAGTAGTACTATTGATTCTCAGTATGTGTGAGAGATAAATTAGAGTTATATTGTAGACTTTGGATATAAATTAATTAAAGTCGGTAACACGGTATTGTTTGTTTAAGACGTGGTAAAATGATTTTTTTTTAAAAAAAATCATTTATAATTATGTTAGGATCGGAAACTAATTTAAAAGGGGTGAATAAATAATATCAACAAATTCTTAAAATATTTTGTTTGATTAGCAACATTGAAATGAAATTTTTATCAATTAGGTATCAACGAACCAATAGTATGTCACTGCACGAAATAGGCTAACTGATGAGATTTGAACACAGAATTTCTTAAGGTAAAAATCAATCGGACTACCAAATAGAAGGTTAAGGCAGGTAACTGATCAGTTGACAATTACAACACTTACAATTGTCCATTTCACTAGGACTTAGACTTACCACGCAACAAACTAAAATTCTTATTAATTTACTCAACAAAACTGATAATTACTCTTAATTACTATCAGGTTACAACACTACAAAAAATTTCCTAATCAACAACACACACACAACAATGGTTTTTACTAAAACCAGTGTCGTATACTTTTTAACAACGCTTTTAGTGAAAACCGTTATCGTAAAGCGTTTTTTTAATCAAAAGACAATGGTTTTCTAAAAAACCGTTGTCTTTTAGCGTTTTTTTTTTTGGGTCAAAGCCAACGGTTTTCTAAACCCGTTGTCTTTGAGCATTTTTTAAGGACAAAGACAACGGTTCTATAAACTGTTGTCTATTAGCGTGTTTTTTTTTGGATAATCGGCAACGGTTTTAGAAAACCGTTGTCGATTAGCGTGTTTTTTGGACAAACAACAAAGGTTTTTTTTAAATTGTTGCTACATTTAACGACGATTTTAGAAAAATCGTCGCTAAAATTAGTGACGGTTTTAAGCAAAACCGTCGCAATATTGAATTAGCGACGGTTTATTTAAACCGTCACTAACTTTAGTGACGGTTTTACAAAATCGTCGCTATATATAGCGACAGTTTTAAACAAATCCGTCGCAATTTTTAAATTAGCGACGATTTTGATTAAACCGTCGCTAATTTTAGCGACGGATTTTTAAAACCATGGCTATATATAACCGTCACAATTTTTAAATTAGCGACGGTTTAATAATAACTGTCGCTAATAGCGATGGTTTAAAAAATTATCGTCGCTAATAACCGTCGCGACGGTTTAAATCGTCGCAACTTGTCTATAAATATCGACCTTTTCAGTCTATTTTCCTCCACACCACTTCACAACACTTAAAATTTTTCTCTCATACAGGATTTTAGTTTCGATTTTGGGTATTATTTTTCGCTTCATTTTTTGTAAATTTTTAGTTAAGATCATGAATATTGTTAACATAGTCAAATTGTAAGTTTTTTTTATTTATTAAATTATTAAAACTATTTTTTTTATTTTACTGAAAAAATTAGCGACGGACTTCATGACAAACCGTTGCTAAAATTAGCGACGTACTCTATGGAAAAAGCGACTGTATTTTTGAATTCCGTCGCTAATTTTAGCGACGGTTTGTCATGATGTCCGTCGCTAATTAGCGACAAAAAATTTTCAATAAACCATCGCAAATGGTATCTACGACAACGTTTTAAAACCATTGTCGTTGAACGCACTTTTAACAACACATCTTTTAACAACAGTTTTAAAAGGACTACGACCGTTGTCGTAGGGCATTTTTCTTGTAGTGCAAGTATTTCAAAAATAAAATTTTAAGCATAAATGATTCTCAATTATCTAATTAAAACATTCAATTGTGCGCTAGAAAACTTATATCAGTTGAACTCGTGAAAGCTTGAGAATTCTTGAACTTTTTCAAATATGGAAGAGAGTAGAAATCTAGACTAACTGAAGTCTTTCTCTATTTATAAACTTTGATCCGACAGTTGGTAAAATAAAATATGACATTCGCTCCAAATGAAGTGGTTGTTGGTTAAATCGTTTTTTATGTCACTGTCTTTTCTGATAAAAGTACACTGAGAGTAGTGTTTGCGGAATTATGACATTATGTTAGGTATCAAAGATTGTTAGTGTGGGAAAATTTGTCCTATAATTCAGCTTGACTATGATCGTTAACACTGAGTAAATTGAAGAATTTCAAAGAATGTTTGTTGACATAAACTGACTGATCGACTGAGGAAAACTGTTCCATCAGTTGTCATTTGATCAATTTGCTATCGGTGACCATTTTAATAATAAACTATCAGTTTTTTTAAGCAATCAGTAGGGTTCTGATTAACTTTGGAAACTTATGCGCATGAATAGTTAGTTTCCTTCTTGAGTTCAGTTTAGCTAGGCTATATAATTATCAATTTGGTCAAAAACCTTATTAAATCACCAAAACATAAATGTTCTAACAATTTATCTTTTTTTGGTGTTTGAAAAAATTTAGCACTGGACTCAAACTAATGAATTCATTTGATAGAAAAGAACTTAAAAATATACAGACATTGTTCTCTAAGCACTATCTTTTGCGATGATCTTTATGGGATACAGAGTGCTTGATACTAGGAGTTGCTTCTTGGGATGATTAATTGGCTTGGGTTGTTCTCCCTTGTGAGCCTGGCTATTAAAAGATTCAGTTTTTTTTATTCCTCGTTTTTGTCAACACCAACAGGTTCTTTTAGGTAGGAAAGTACAATGGCGAACTGATTGCTCACTTCGTCAATCTTCTCATTAAAATTATCTTGAACTTCCTCAATCTTGGTGCAATGCTGAAAATTATTTGTCTGAATCTGTCCCATCGAGATGATTAGCACTAGCTTCCTAATTCTTCTTAATTTGACCCAAGCAAGTGAAGATATCAATCATGCTTCTGGACAAATAAGATACTTCCTTGAAAATTTTGTCCTTGAACGAATTCAGATCTTCTTCATTATTTAGGTTGCTTCTCTTCAAAATCTTAATAGTTGACGAAATTGCAGTCAAATTAAACTAGAGTAAGTTATGTTAACAATATTTCCATCATACAAATCTAAATTTGGAGAGGAAGGCTCGATCCTAGAAGGTTCTTTGGCGATGTCAAGAGTCAGATTAGGAGCTTAATTGTTTGAAATATCGGCCTACTTTATCAACATCTCTGAGTCAAACTAACAAACAAACTCTTTTATTTGGACTTCTGCTACCGAACTGACTAACTCAACAACTTGAGCTAATGCAACAATATCAGCTTCTCCCTGAGGGATTACGGATACAATCTCAACAACTTATGGTAAGATTGACTTGATCATCCACTACTATCTTGACAACTTCTTCTTCAATAGTTTGAAAAAAAAAATTTCTTAGACTCTGTTTCATCATTTGCTTCTTTCACTTGTACGTCCTCAGATAGAATGACTTCATTTTCTGGAATTTGAATTTGATCATGCTGTCAAATCAATATGGATTCCTTAAGTTGTTTTTGTGAAATGGATTGCACAACTTCATCAATGATAGCAATGGAAATTTTTCTGACTGATGGAGATGATAATTTTTCAAGAATTTTGGATATGGAGAAATTAGAATTTCTCAAGGTTGATTGAGGGATGGATCAATGCTTTCTTTCAATGAGGCTTCTTGGACACTTTCTGGAATAGTTTGTTCAGTTGAGTTCTTAGAGGCCGGCTGAGAAGATGATTCAGCTGCTTCTTGTTTTTCGCATGGGAGTCTACTGGCCCAAGAAGTTGATTATCGTTATCCCAAAACGTGATTTTCATTTGCAATGACACAAGATCCATATCTAGTTGATTTATCACTACGATATCATCAAATGATTTTGGACAAGATGGATCATAGTTGGCCCTCTGTTCGGCACAAATTGTGGTCAGCCTCTGAATGCGCAATATATTCAGCAAGTAATCTTTGCGTTGAAGTGCTTCAGCAATGACCACTGTACATTTTTACTTTGATTAGCATGGATTTTTTATAGTTCTATGAATCTATCCAACACGAACTTCTTCTTCAGTTTCTTTGCAAATGTAACTGTCTTGATCTCAGCACATTCATTGTAGAACTCAAATTTCTCTGATGCAAACTCATTTACTTCATCCTGAGAAGGTTAATCTGTATCTGAACTGCTGACATTGGTTCAGTTTCCACATCTTCTTTCATTTTCTCTTTGTGTTTACCTGAAAATGATTTGGTGAAAAATTTAGAATTCAGTCCTGATCTTGTGGACTATATTGGATCTTTCATGACAATTCTTTTAGCTGGGCAAGGAGGAAGAAGAGTAAATGACATATTGGTTATGATTGGTTGGCCTACAACAGTTATAAGTTTGATTTCTTCAGTAGGCTTTTTAGTAGCCTTGTATTCAGTTTCTTTAACTTCTTGTAGTTGAGAGATAGGTGCTGCTTTTATTGGTATGGGCACTGGTCTGGTCTTAACAGTATGTGGCTTCTTTGGAGAAGGAGAAGGGATATCAATCTCAAAATCAAGGGGTCTCAAGATCAGTTTCTTCTCAGAATTTTGAACAGTAGTTTTTTTTTTTAGAACTTCTTCTCTGATGCCTTCTTGGTAGCATCCAAATATTCTCTTATTAATTTCTTAACAACCAGAATACAAGTAGAAGAGATGTTCAGTTCATGTACCTTAGGCCTGAGAGAAAAAATATTGGCAGCAGTGAGAGATTTGAATTTGTGCTGGGTGACTGGATCACTATGCAAGACTCTTACATCTTCAAATAATTTGTTGATAGGGATAGCCAATCCAGAAAAATGATTCTCATATTGAATCATTACTTTGAGAATTTGGAAAAATATTAAGGACAATTGATCTTGATTCTAGAACCATTGCCAAAAATTTCCCCTGTGGTGAAGGCATTGAAGGAACCTGTCTGTAAAGCCCGAAAAACCAACCTACGTAAACCACATGCACGCAAACACAATAAATTGCATAATTGTTTTATTTAATTGATTATAAATGCTTACTTGATGCATATTATATGATTATATTGTTTGGTTGCATGATTAAATGATTATATGACATAATTTCATGAAAATTGAATAATTTTACCCGAATATTCGATAATAGGCTAGGGAAAGGAGACCGAGGACGACAAAGACAAGAATAAATATTTGTCACTAATTATTTTCAAGGCTTCTTAATATGATTAAAACGATTTAATTTTTTTGAAAATGGTAAAGTTCGAATTATTTTACGAGACGAGCTCGATTTTACCCGAAAACCCGGTTTTGGACAAATGAGGAGTTTTTAAAATATCAAATGCATTATTTTTTAAAACTAAATTTTATGAACTTTTATTTTACAATTGAATAAGTATTATTGAGTCCAATTTAATTATTTTAAGTAGGCTCAATTGCTCCTACACTTGAAGCTCAAAACCTAAGGCCATTAACATGTTAATTAAAAATTATAAATAAGTAAACCTAGGCTTCTAAACACCATTCATCTGCCGAAAATCACACACTTTACACACACTAAATTTGAAAATAAGAAGGAGAAGAAAAGCTAGGGTTCTTCATCGCCCGTTCGTCCATCTTCGCACCCTCGCCGATGATTGAATATTCAAGCGTTTTAAACGCAAAGGAACGTTACTAAACTCTTTTGAAACATAATTCAAATCATAATATGCATATTTTAATATTTATGCATGAAAAATATAGGTGTTTGACTATTTTTACGGTAGAACGAATATTTCAAAAGTTTTGAACATTTTACGTTTGTTTCCTTAACGTTATGTGTTTCCTTAACGTTATGATTTCTAAGGGTTAAACTCCCAAAATAGGATGAATTATGGTTAGAACATGAACAAACTTAAGGGAAACGAGGCTGGAATCACACCTAATCAAGGGATGATGGACCGAGGGTTTTCTAGGAAGCAACTCACATGCATAGCTTCAAAAGGGTGCGGCTTGGGTGTGGTCGCTTGGGGCTCGGCCACGGTTGGTTGGGGCTTGGCCAGGGTCGTGTACTAGTGCTAGGAAGGGTCCTAGGGTGGCTAGGGCTCAAGGGGGCGGCTGGGGAAGAGTCCTAGTGAAGTAGGACACTCCCCATGCACGCATGTGGAAGCTGTGGTAGGGAAGGGATCACGGCTGGCTTGGGGGCGAGCTAGGCTGGTCCAATAGGGTTCAAGGAAGATGGTGAGGGGTCGAAGTCTAGGCTGGGATGGCGGTGGCTCATGGCGAGTTCACCCGTAGCGTGAAAAAAAAAAAAGAGTGCACGCTGCTCTTTTTTCTGATGCAGGGCTCGCAGCATTGGTTCAGGGGCTCGGTCTAGGTTCAGTTGGGTCTGAGCATGGTCCAGGGTCGGTGAGGGTCAGGTGTGGTCATTGGTTGATGAGCTAGGAGAGTTCTAGTAGGACTAGGATTCTAGCAAGGTTAGGAAAGGGGGCTACGGGTTCATGGCTGGTGCAGGGGTCTTTGGCGAGGGCTAGCCGGCATGGCCCGTTTACTAGACCGGAGGCAGTCTATGAGCGATTTAGGAGGATAGATCCCGCTGATTTGTCTGGCACTACTGATCCCTTCGTGGCTGAGGGATGGATTAGGTCTTTAGAGGTGATCTTTCGTTACATGGATATGGCAGACGCTGACCGAGTTCATTGTACCATCTATCTGCTGAAGGCCGACGCTTCCTTATGGTGGGAGGGAGTGGAGCGAGGAATGAATTAGGCAACATTGACTTGGGAGGATTTCAAGAAGGTGTTCTAAGATAAATACTTCACTATTGACGTTCGTTCTAGGCTTAAGAGAGAGTTCATGAGTCTCTTTCAGGAGGATTCATCTGTGGCCGAGTTTGTGCAGAAATTTGATAAGGGCTGTCATTTTGTGCCCTTGATTGCTAGTGATGTTACGAAGAAGTTACGACACTTCCTAGATGGTTTGAGGCCGACTATTCATCGTGATGTGATGCTGACCGATCCTATTGACTATACTACTTCCGTTTCTAAAGCATTTCGAGCTGAGAAATCTTTGAAGGATATTGAGTGGGAGATGCAGTGTAAGAGGAATCGTGCTCAGCAAGCTAGTCAGCAAAATAAGAAACCTTATACGAGGCCACCTAAGCAACTGGAACCGCCAAAGCCACAAGGACAATCACCTAGAGATAATGGCCCGAAGGCTGCTGAGAAGCCACAATGCAAGGATTGCAATCGTTACCATCATGGCAAGTACATGTAGGGCACCTACAAGTGCTTCAATCGTGGAGATATGGGACACAAGGCTGGGGATTGCCCAAAGCTCAAACAGAGGACTGGAAGGGTCTATGTGATGGAAGCTGAGGAGGCTAAGGCAGAGCCGACACAACTCTGATTACTGGTAACCTAGTTGTTTAACATTTTTGCGATGCTTTTATTGCATGAAATTTTTAAGAGGCTGTTTGGGAATGATTGGGATAATGAAGAACTTAGAATATGATAAGTTGCATGCTCTACCTGAGTAGGATTTTAGAAACAACATTGGAAATTTTGGGATAGAAATACAACTTTCGAGATTGTGAAGACTGAAATGAAGAGAAAAATTTAGGCTAAGAGGATTAAGCTTGAAGTGGATGTGGGAGCCTAGGGTCTTCGATTATCAAGGAAAGACAAATTTCTAGGACGAAATTCTATTTAAGGGGGGAGAATTGTAATGCCCGAAAAACCAACCTACGTAAACCACATGAATGCAAAGACAATAAATTGCATAATTGTTTTATTTAATTGATTTTAAATGCTTACTTGATGCATAATATATGATTATATGGTATGGTTGCATTATTAAATGATTATATGACATGATTTCATGAAAATTGAAGGATTTTACCCTAATATTTGATAATAGGTGAGGTAAAGGAGACCGGGACGACCAAGACAAGAATAAATATTTGTCACTAAGTATTTTCAAGACTTCTAGAGTTCGAATTATTTTACGAGGCGAGCTCGATTTTACTCGGGAAGTCGGTTTTGGGCAAACAAGGAGATTTTAAAATATCAAATACATTATTTTTGAAAACTAAATTTTATAAACTTTTATTTTACGATTAAATAAGTATTATTGAGCTCAATTTAATTATTTTAAGTAGGTCCAATTGCTCCTACATTTAAAGCCCAAAACCTAAGCCCATTAACATGTTAATTAAAAATTATAAATAAGTAAACCAAGGCTTCTAAACACCATTCAGCAGCCTAAAATCACACAATTTACACACATTTAATTCGAAAATAAGGAGGAGAAGAAAAGCTAGGGTTCCTCGTCGCCCGTTCGTCCATCTTCGCACCCTCGCAGACAATTGAATATTCGAGCGTTTTAAACGCAAAGGCACGTTACTAAACTCTTTTGAAGAAACATTCAAATCATAATTAATTGTTTATGCTTGAAAAATATAGGTGTTTTATTATTTTTACGGTAGAACGAATATTTCAAAAGTTTTGACGATTTTACTCTTGTTTCCTTAACGTTATGATTTCTAAGGTTTAAGCTCTCAACATAGGATGAATTATGGTTATAAAATGAACAAAATTAAGGGGAAACGAGGCTGGAATCATGCCTAATCAAGGGATGATGGACCTAGAGTTTTCTAGGAAGACACTCACATGAATATCTTCAAAGGGGTGCAGCTCGGGTGTGGTCGATTGGGGCTCGGCCAGGGCTGGTTGGGGCTTTGCTAGGGTCGTGTACTAGGGCTAGGAAGGGTTGTAGGGTGGCCAGGGGTCAAAGGGAGCGGCTGGGGAAGAGTCATAGTGAAGTAGGACACTCCCCATGCACCCATGTGCAAGCTGTGGCAGGGAAGGGCTCATGGCGAGTGCACCCGCATCGTGAAAAAAAAGGGGTGTGCGCAGGGCTCTTGTTTTCTGATGCAGAGCTCGCAATGTTGGTTCAGGGGCTCGGTCTAGGTTTGGTTGGGCCTGAGCATGGTCCAGGGTCAAGTGTGGTCGGTGGTTGATGAGCTAGGAGAGTCCTAGTAGGACTAGGATTCTAGCAAGGTTAGGAAAGGGGGGGCTGCGGGTTCATGGCTGGTGCTGGGGTCTTTGTCGAGGGATGGTGTAAGGTCCAAATTTTAAAATGACGTAATCCAACTGCATGCGAATCAAGAGAAAATGAGAAATAGCTAATTAAATTATTTTAATTGCCTAATTAATTTTATTTGATATGTTTATATGGTTATGAAGTAGTTTTCTACACGAAGCACCTACTCTAACATGATCTTCATAATTTTGTTACATTTCTAGTGCACTTGCTGTGTTTGATAGATGTTTATCAAATTCATTGACAAAATAGCGATGTGGTTATATATATGTGCAGTTGTTTTTACACACGGTTTATTTAAGAGTTCAATTAGTTTTTTCTTAAATACACAAATTCTTGGCCGATAAAAACAAAAATTATCACTTATAAGGACAAATGAGCCACATGCTTTGTACGGTCTAGAAATTCAAATGACGTAACCAGACTTCATGCAAATCTAGGGTTTATTTAAAATATCCGATTTATTATTCTAAATGTTTTAAGTACATGATTATGACATGATTATATGTTTTTATTTCATGAATTACTAGATTTCATGTATTTGGGCTTTAAGCAGTATTTCACGCTCGAACGAGGAACGAAGATTTGGGACAGTTGAGGAAAAATGCTTTATTAAATTATTATTTTTAATTATTTAATATATGGGGGATTTATTTTGTAATTTTCGAAAATGAGCATTTTTAAGATATTTTTACATGTTGAACCATATTTTAAACCGGTAGTCAAGCCAAACCCTCCCAAATCTCTATCATCTAGCACCTGCAGAGATGAAAGAGTGGAAAGATCAAATTCAGGACTTGTTACACAAAGGTTTTATTCACCCAAGCTTTTCTCCATGGGCGCACCGGTACTGTTTGTGAAGAAGAAAGACGACAATATGCAACTCTGCATTGATTACAGAGAGCTGAACAGAGTCACCGTCAAGAATAAGTATCCCCTTCCTAGAATCGAGGACTTATTTGATCAGCTGCAGGGAGCGTCTGTGCTCTCAATGATAGATCTTCGTTCAGGATATAACTAGCTGAAAGTGAGGGATGTAGATGTTCACAAGACGACTTTCAGGACGCGTTATGGGCGCTACGAGTTTATGGTGATTCCCTTCGATTTGACTAACGCGCCAGCGATCTTTATGGATCTCATGAATCGCGTATTTCAGCCGTATTTGGATATGTTCGTCATAGTCTTTATAGATGATATACTGATCTACTCGAAGAGCAGAGAAGAGCACATCAGCACTTGAGAACGACACTGCAAACATTGAAAGAAAGACAGTTATATGCCAAATTCAGGAAGTGCGAATTCTGGCTCGACAAAGTGGCATTCTTAGGCCACATTATTTCCCGGGATGGAGTCGAAGTTGATCCCAATAAGGTTGAGGCAGTCAGAGATTAGCCAGTGCCTAAGAGTGTGACAGAGATCCGTAGTTTCTTGGGTCTAGTTGGTTATTGTAGAAAGTTTATTCTGGGCTTTTTTTCTATGGCGGTATCCATGACCGCCTTGACAAAGAAAAATGTCAAATTCATTTGGGGACCAGAGTGCCAGGAGAGCTTTGAGAAGCTGAAGCAAGCATTGACTTCAGCGCCAGTTCTAGCGAAGTCATCAGGACAAGGTGAATATGTACTAAACACGGATGCATTGAAGCTTGGTTTGGGCGCAGTTCTGATGCAGCATGATAGAGTGATAGCCTATGCGTCCAGGCAGCTGAAGGTTCATGAGAAGAATTATCCGACTCCTGACCTCGAGCTAGCAGTAGTAGTATTCGCTCTGAAGATTTTGAGACACTATCTGTATGGGGAGAAGTGCATAATTTTCACCGTTCACAAGAGTTTGAAGTACTTTTTTGCACAGAAAGAGCTGAATATGAGACAGCAGAGATGGTTAGAGTTGGTGAAGGGCTATGACTGCGACATTAGCTAACACCTGGGCAAGGCTAATGTGGTCGCAGATGAATTGAGCAGGAAGAATGCAGTGATTGCACAGTTGTCTGTACAGAGGCCATTGCAAGCAGAGATCCAGAGGTTCGAGCTTGCAGTGTATGCCAAGGACGATGCTCCTAATTTTTCTACCCTGACAGTACAGTCGACGCTGAGAGAAACGATTCGAACAGGACAGTCATCTGATGATCAGTTGCAGAAGTGGAGACATATGGATGAGTCCAAGGGTCTGGGATTGTATTCTGTCTAGGATGGCATAGTCCGCTATCGCGACCGACTGTGGGTTCCTAGTGGTGATTAACTAAGAGAAGAGATTATGAAAGAAGCCCATAGCACCACGTACTCTATTCACCTAAGGAGTACGAAGATGTATAAGGATCTACAATCTTTGTATTGGTGGCATGAAACGAGATATTTTGCGTTTTGTGTCTGAGTGCTTGACATGTCAGCAAGTTAAAGCATAACATCAGAGACCTGCAGAAAAGCTTAGACCGCTCCCTATTCCCGAGTGGAAGTGGAAGAACATCACGATGAATTTTGTGACAGGGTTACCTAGGTCAGTTGACGGATACAATGCAATTTGGGTGATAGTTGATCGACTCATTAAAGCAACACATTTTCTACCGATCAAGAATACTTTCACCATGACTCAGTACGCGGAGCTGTACATCAGAGAGATAGTCAGATTGTATGGGATTCTAGTGTCCATTATGTCAAATAGGGACCCGAGGTTTACATTTGCATTCTGGAAAAGTCTGCATCAGCCACTGGGTACTAAGCTACTATTCAGTACTACCTTCCAAACTCAGACCGACGAACAGTAAGAGAAGGTGATTCAGATATTGGAGGACCTAATCAGAGCGTGTGTGATCGAGTTCTAGGGCAGTTGGGAGCCGAAGTTACCTCTCGTGGAGTTCATGACGTACAACAACAGATATCAGACATCCACAGGTATGTCTCCGTACGAGGCATTTTATGGGAGAAAGTGTAGATCACCGATCTATTGGGATGAGATATGTGAACGAGCAAAGTTGGGTCCATACATTGTAAGACAGACTGCAGAGCTAGTAGTCAAGATCGGGGATATGATGAAGATTGCTTAGAGCCGACATAAGAGTTATACAAATAAGCGGCGTAGAGATCTAGAGTTTGCTGTGGGTGACCACGTATTTGTGAAATTTCACCTGTGAAGGGTGTAATGAGATTTGGCAAGAAAAGAAAACCCAGTCCTAGGTTGATAGGACCATTTGAGATTCTCAAGAGAGTTGAACACTAGCCTACATAGTTGCATTGCCGCCGAATCTTATGGGAGTTCCTAATGTGTTCCACATCTCGATGTTGCGGAAGTACATGTTGAATCCTTCGCATATGCTGAATTATAAGCCTATGGAGTTGACGTTGAACCTGTCTTTCGAGGAAAGACCTACCCTGGATAGACAAGAAAGAAGACTGCGAAACAAAGTGATTCAAATGGTCACAATAAAGTGGCTAATTCATTCGGAGGAGGAAGCTACTTAGGAGACCGAGACTGAGATGAAAGGTCGGTACCCAGAGCTTTTCGGTAATTTTTAAATTTCGAAGACGAAATTATAGACGGGGAGGGGAAAAATTGTATGGTCTAGAAATTCAAACTACGTAACCTGACTGCATGAAAATCTAGGGTTTTATTTAAAATGTCCGATATATTATTCAAAATGCATTAAGTACATGATTATGATATGAATATATGTTTTTATTTCATGAATTACTAGATTTCATGTATTTGGGCTGTTAGAAGTATTTCACGATCGAACGAGGAACGGAGACCGGAGACAAGTGAGGAAAAATGTTTTATTAAATAATTATTTTTAATTATTTAATATATGGGATATTTATTTTGTAATTTTCGAAAATGAGAATTTTTAAGATATTTTTACACGTTGAACAATTATTGTAAACCGGTAGTCGACTTTTAGCAAAATGGAGGACTTTTGAAGCCTCGGGTAATATTTTTGAAAACGTATTTAAACGAAATATTTTACGTACTTGTTAAAGGGCCTATTTTAATAGGACGTTGGGCCATGCTCATTTCTATTTCATATTTTGAACCTAGGCCCATTATCCTATTATATTATATACCTTACTCACTCTAATAACCCTAGTCCCTCACCCCTTCACTCGGCCGCAAAACTCTTCTCTTCCAGCAGCAGGTTTTGATCGGTTTTGCAAGGAAAAACGCAGCAGACCGGTGTCCGTCCCTCACGTCGTTGACTTGTTTGTCGAGCGTATATACGCAAAGACACACCTTATAACTTCTTTTTCTCGGCTCTCACACCATAATATATGTTTTTGATTGATTATGCACGTTATGTTGTAGATCTAATGTTTTATGTGAGTTTCTAATACATGTGCATGAAGAAAAACCGATTTTTATGCTTCGATTATCATGTTTTTGGCACATATTGTAAGGGGCTGTCAGGATCGATGGGTAGGAGGCTCATTCATGTCGAGATGAAGGTGCTTAGATGGGAGAAACGGATCTGGAACGAGCCGTTAGTGGTCGATCAGGTTTTGCAGGTTATGGTTTGTTTGAGACTCGATTTTGGATTGTTCCGAGGGTAGCATGCATGACGACGTGCGTGGGCTTGTAAGCCACGGTTAGGACAGTTCAGAGGAGTTACTCGTGGTCTAGGAAGAATTGGTTCGAGCCTGGTCCGGGGTGGTTGGGTGTGGTATAGAGTTTTGCTTCGAAGTTGATTTGGTTTTTTGTTCGCACGGAGTGGCGCCACGGCGCAGCCCATTTAGCGCCGCAATGCTAGAGCAAGCACCGCAGTGCTGGTGCAAGGCGCCTAGGCGCTACACAGCCAGCGCCTAGGCTGGGGTGTACGTGAAAACCTGACGATCTTGCATTTCTTCCCCACATCATGATTTTTGAGACATGGGTTAAAACAGCATTTTTAAATGTTTATGAATCTTTAATACGTTGTTGATTTGGCAAATTTTTGGTATCGTGGTTGAGTTTTCTTTTAAAACAGTAGACTCTGAGATTTATTGCGTCTTTTAATATTTGTTAACTGCAGTTATTTTATTCGATCGTTGGAGGGTTTTTCCACAATGTAGGTTTCGAATTTTCCATGCATTTATTTGGCTATGGCTTCGGCCATTATTTTTTTAAAAAAATTAGCAGCAGTAGTATTTTAGCAGTAGACGTTACATGATTACTTATCCAAGAATACGAATTAAAAATTTAATATTAGCATAAATTACATAATCATTTTCTTGTATTCATTTTTTTTTTTAAAAAAAGGTGGAGAATTTTATTACTAAAACATGCAGAAACAAGTAGCATATGGAACCCGACCAAAGCAAGTCTAGCACACGAAGTTTAACAAAAACTCAAATATATCTGTTTCGAATACTAACAGTGAAAACATGTAGACATTTCTAAAAGGTAGTAGAGTTGTGCATGAAATTTGGAGATAAGGTTACAAGTTCGAATCCAATAAATACCTTCTCGCTTGAGCCCATCTGCAATCTTCTGCCTTAGTGTGTGATTTGTATTACTCAGCTCACACCCGATGGGTGATGACTGCGGGTTTCTCGTCATTAAAAAAAAGCACACGCGCACACATATAAACTTTTTAAGATATATTAACTCGTAAAAACCCCGTCAACAATTCTACCTAATATGTAAAACATAACCCATCGATCATACTTAAAATATATTGTCTTCTCATAATCAGACCTAATTCAAGAATACCTTAAATTTACCAACATATTATGATTTTGTATTACTTTTTAATTAATATATGTACACTGTAAGTGAAAGATTCCTATCTCTTTTTTTCTTGTTTGTTTGTTTGAGAATGTGTTGCTATACAAGACATGTTGAATGGAACATAAAGGCTGAAACGAAGCTTTCACACTCCAAATATTCTCTCTTAATTTCTCTGAAAATGCAGCCATTGACTAGAGACTGCCCTATACAGCTAGCGGACCACGGAAAATGTAAAACATTTCAAAAATTAATATTAGTGGGAGATGATATTTAACTTAATTTAAAAAAAAAATAGTAAATTCCATTCACAAATCTAAAAAAAAAAAAAGCGTGAAATCTCCTATAAATACGATTTAAGCTTGTGATTTCAAAACATACGTGGCATTTTTTTAAAAAAAAAATGATTTCCATAGAGGATTCGCGTTCTTCTGATATTTATCAACGGTAACGAACGAATGCATTTTGTCCCATAACTTTTTTAAAAATATTATTTTACCCATGAATATCACATGAAAAATTCTTGCATGGAAGAGGAGTTCCACAATAATTAGGAAAATTTCCTTAATTCGACGTGAAGAAAAAAAAAATGTGTCCACGCAAGGGAAAAATGAATATTAGGGTTTATTCAATACTTTAGATGATTTGATGCATGCTTAAAGGACAAAAATCATGAGACAAGTTCGGTCCCTTTTGAATGTTCTTTATTCATAGTTAGGAGGTTGTCTAGTAAAAGTAACACATCGCGAGCTAGCCTTTGTTTATTTTTTGGAAAAAAAAAAAAGAAGATATGATTTCTATATAATTTTTTTAATCTACGTACTTTTATCCAATTTTCAAAATATATCTTCAACTAAATATGTGCATTATATTAGTCGGTCAATTAAGTAAAATCTAACAAATCTTATCCGTCGGGCATGGCCAAACCAAAGAAATACGTTAATTTTGTATTTCCGAAGAATCCCTTTTTAGAAAGAAAAAAATGGTATCTAAATTTTTGTAAATATTTGTGAAAAGCTTTTATATTCGGAGCAATTAAGAAACTAAATCTTAAAATTTGAGGAAACCCAAGAAAGCGTTAGTCCGATTTCAACACCTAGGTACAAACTTTCTTAGATAATTATGCGAGACCAAGTGCTTAACGAATCAACTTGTGAATTGAGTTTTATTGACATATGTATTAAAAAAATCTTTATTTTTATAATAATTTATGATTTTATCTAAATATGACATTACTTTATTTGTATATTCATACAAATTGTATAGATAAAGTTTTTGAATATACAATAACTACCATGATTTCTGTCTTTCAACGTAAGATCTTGAAACTCATTAGGAATGTATTATATATTCTAAACTGTTTATTAGTCTATTCAGCTGTCTAAAATAAGAATAATGCTCGCTCGAGCTTGAGACTGACATATGAGATAAAAAAAAAAACATCATGTTTAATTGGTAAGGATATGTAGATGTCCATTCATACAGATAAATGATCATTTGATGAGATACTGAACAACCCTCCCTCAGACTGTCCAAGTGGTTATCATTTATCGAGTGGAATAGTTTGCTGTTATGGTTGTACATTATTAGTCATTTGACTCGGGACAACATGGAGGCTCTGAGTACTAATATTCAATTTGATCTGTTTATATACTCCATTGAGGATCATCAGGTGGTGAGGTTGGGTGACTTTCAAAATATATAGGAGCCAGTATATTGTAATCAGGGATTCACCGTTCGCCTACGAGTGAAGATATACTATGTGATCATGAGTTAATAGTACAAAGAATCTTTGGCCAGAGCAAGACATGTGCTTTAGGTAAATATGTTTTCCTAGTTGTAATATGATTTCAGTATTACTACTCAAAGATACATCACATTGTTAACGAATTCATTTGCAACTCTCGATATACTACTTGTTACAGATTCGATCGGAATACATGAGTTGAATGGACCGCATTGTATGCTAACCATAACTTAATGGTTCTCGCAGATAATATCAGTGATGTATAGGGGATCATGGGACAATGCTACTAAACGCTTTTACCATGATCCAATGTGAAATCAAACTTGAGTTTTAACGTTCTTTATCAAGGGGTGGATGAAAAAAATGAGTCTAATTAGGGAAAACTTGAATAAGAAAAAATGTTGTTCTGAATCACATGAAATTGTGAATCCACAGCTAGCTATCTCTGAACCATTGAAAGTCACAGAAGTATCAGATTATATGTTTCATTTGAGATAGTCAAATTCAATAAGTTCAATTTGACGACTTTAGTTTGATGGAGATCAAACATATTGTTTATAAGAAGTTTATAAGTTAATTTCATATATTGGAAATTCTGGAATTTAGCTTAAATGTTAATGAAATGAAGAAAGTGTAACTAACTTTTTTACCAAATGAGTTCACAAAAATGACAACTGCAAAAAAAAAAAAAAAATCAGTGAAAATTTTCGTTTTTATTATATGAATAAGATTTGTACGTACCCTCGATACATCAGTCTTCTATGATCGTCGATCGTGATTATAATGAGTTCAAAATTATTTATTAAGTAAATTTAGAATATACTAATTAAATAATACAGTTAGTAGTTAGTGATTAATAAATATAAGATTCTCATTAAATATTTTAGAGTAGTCTAAAATTAATTAAGTAATTAAATAAAAGTTATTTAATTATATATATTTTTATATATCAAGAATTTTGACAACAAAATTCTCTCCCTTCTCCCTCAACTAAAAACCATCGACCACCTTGGGAAATAAATCTCACGGTCGAGACTTCCCATCTGCTGCCACTTCTCCGAAGTTTAGAAATTCTAGTGAACTAATCTCGACAAAAATTTCTCATAGTTTTCTAATGCAATCTAGGAGATGAACAAAAAATCTGATCGTAGATCTGATTAGGAAGTTGAATAAACTTCGTAGATATATATTTACAAGAAGAATATGATTATCAAAACACAAATATTTTAAAATTTTGTTGTATATTGAGTGCAAGAATACGGTACACCAACAACTTAAGAAATGTATGTAAACACAAAAATCGGAAATTATTACATTTAAACGTGGGAATAGGTTGAACTTATTATAGTGAGTAAGAGACATAAAGTTGGCGCCGATGCCTATTTTGTTCTTCAAATTTAGCCAATTCATTTTCATAGAGGGGACATCTCATCGTCCGTACAACCCACTATTATTGTGAAATTAAAAAAATTATTTTTATTTACAATTTTCCTACGTGTTATTTTAAATTTAATAATATATATAGGAAAATGGTTTATTTAATATAGAGATTAGCGCGTGTTATTTAAAATTTAATTATATGAAGGAAGATATTTTACGTGCGGACATCTTTTCTGTTTTTCGTAAAATAACCTTACTTTTTTTTTACTTCTAGTGATATTTTTCGAGTATTTTTTTAATCTGGTCAACTGTTTTTTAAGAAAATTACATCTTCAAGTGTATTTCTTTACTCTTTTTAAACTTCTAGTGATACTTTGGGGCATTTTTTTTTTTTTTAACTTTGATCAACTATTTTTTAAGAAAATGACTTCATCAAGTACATTTCAAATATATTTGAAAATGTCATTTTGTTTTAAAAATAGTTGGCCAAAGTTATTTTACAAATTTATTTGATACTTTCAACGGGTAAAAATATTTAGTTATTTTTTAAAAATTATTTTAAACTATCTCTTTTGTAACATATTCAACTTCATTTCAATCAGAAATCTATTATAGTAATAATAATTTTTCTTTACTTTAGTTGAAAATATTANGTTAGAAGTATTTCACGATCGAACGAGGAACGGAGACCGGAGACAAGTGAGGAAAAATGTTTTATTAAATAATTATTTTTAATTATTTAATATATGGGATATTTATTTTGTAATTTTCGAAAATGAGAATTTTTAAGATATTTTTACACGTTGAACAATTATTGTAAACCGGTAGTCGACTTTTAGCAAAATGGAGGACTTTTGAAGCCTCGGGTAATATTTTTGAAAACGTATTTAAACGAAATATTTTACGTACTTGTTAAAGGGCCTATTTTAATAGGACGTTGGGCCATGCTCATTTCTATTTCATATTTTGAACCTAGGCCCATTATCCTATTATATTATATACCTTACTCACTCTAATAACCCTAGTCCCTCACCCCTTCACTCGGCCGCAAAACTCTTCTCTTCCAGCAGCAGGTTTTGATCGGTTTTGCAAGGAAAAACGCAGCAGACCGGTGTCCGTCCCTCACGTCGTTGACTTGTTTGTCGAGCGTATATACGCAAAGACACACCTTATAACTTCTTTTTCTCGGCTCTCACACCATAATATATGTTTTTGATTGATTATGCACGTTATGTTGTAGATCTAATGTTTTATGTGAGTTTCTAATACATGTGCATGAAGAAAAACCGATTTTTATGCTTCGATTATCATGTTTTTGGCACATATTGTAAGGGGCTGTCAGGATCGATGGGTAGGAGGCTCATTCATGTCGAGATGAAGGTGCTTAGATGGGAGAAACGGATCTGGAACGAGCCGTTAGTGGTCGATCAGGTTTTGCAGGTTATGGTTTGTTTGAGACTCGATTTTGGATTGTTCCGAGGGTAGCATGCATGACGACGTGCGTGGGCTTGTAAGCCACGGTTAGGACAGTTCAGAGGAGTTACTCGTGGTCTAGGAAGAATTGGTTCGAGCCTGGTCCGGGGTGGTTGGGTGTGGTATAGAGTTTTGCTTCGAAGTTGATTTGGTTTTTTGTTCGCACGGAGTGGCGCCACGGCGCAGCCCATTTAGCGCCGCAATGCTAGAGCAAGCACCGCAGTGCTGGTGCAAGGCGCCTAGGCGCTACACAGCCAGCGCCTAGGCTGGGGTGTACGTGAAAACCTGACGATCTTGCATTTCTTCCCCACATCATGATTTTTGAGACATGGGTTAAAACAGCATTTTTAAATGTTTATGAATCTTTAATACGTTGTTGATTTGGCAAATTTTTGGTATCGTGGTTGAGTTTTCTTTTAAAACAGTAGACTCTGAGATTTATTGCGTCTTTTAATATTTGTTAACTGCAGTTATTTTATTCGATCGTTGGAGGGTTTTTCCACAATGTAGGTTTCGAATTTTCCATGCATTTATTTGGCTATGGCTTCGGCCATTATTTTTTTAAAAAAATTAGCAGCAGTAGTATTTTAGCAGTAGACGTTACATGATTACTTATCCAAGAATACGAATTAAAAATTTAATATTAGCATAAATTACATAATCATTTTCTTGTATTCATTTTTTTTTTTAAAAAAAGGTGGAGAATTTTATTACTAAAACATGCAGAAACAAGTAGCATATGGAACCCGACCAAAGCAAGTCTAGCACACGAAGTTTAACAAAAACTCAAATATATCTGTTTCGAATACTAACAGTGAAAACATGTAGACATTTCTAAAAGGTAGTAGAGTTGTGCATGAAATTTGGAGATAAGGTTACAAGTTCGAATCCAATAAATACCTTCTCGCTTGAGCCCATCTGCAATCTTCTGCCTTAGTGTGTGATTTGTATTACTCAGCTCACACCCGATGGGTGATGACTGCGGGTTTCTCGTCATTAAAAAAAAGCACACGCGCACACATATAAACTTTTTAAGATATATTAACTCGTAAAAACCCCGTCAACAATTCTACCTAATATGTAAAACATAACCCATCGATCATACTTAAAATATATTGTCTTCTCATAATCAGACCTAATTCAAGAATACCTTAAATTTACCAACATATTATGATTTTGTATTACTTTTTAATTAATATATGTACACTGTAAGTGAAAGATTCCTATCTCTTTTTTTCTTGTTTGTTTGTTTGAGAATGTGTTGCTATACAAGACATGTTGAATGGAACATAAAGGCTGAAACGAAGCTTTCACACTCCAAATATTCTCTCTTAATTTCTCTGAAAATGCAGCCATTGACTAGAGACTGCCCTATACAGCTAGCGGACCACGGAAAATGTAAAACATTTCAAAAATTAATATTAGTGGGAGATGATATTTAACTTAATTTAAAAAAAAAATAGTAAATTCCATTCACAAATCTAAAAAAAAAAAAAAGCGTGAAATCTCCTATAAATACGATTTAAGCTTGTGATTTCAAAACATACGTGGCATTTTTTAAAAAAAAAAATGATTTCCATAGAGGATTCGCGTTCTTCTGATATTTATCAACGGTAACGAACGAATGCATTTTGTCCCATAACTTTTTTAAAAATATTATTTTACCCATGAATATCACATGAAAAATTCTTGCATGGAAGAGGAGTTCCACAATAATTAGGAAAATTTCCTTAATTCGACGTGAAGAAAAAAAAAATGTGTCCACGCAAGGGAAAAATGAATATTAGGGTTTATTCAATACTTTAGATGATTTGATGCATGCTTAAAGGACAAAAATCATGAGACAAGTTCGGTCCCTTTTGAATGTTCTTTATTCATAGTTAGGAGGTTGTCTAGTAAAAGTAACACATCGCGAGCTAGCCTTTGTTTATTTTTTGGAAAAAAAAAAAAGAAGATATGATTTCTATATAATTTTTTTAATCTACGTACTTTTATCCAATTTTCAAAATATATCTTCAACTAAATATGTGCATTATATTAGTCGGTCAATTAAGTAAAATCTAACAAATCTTATCCGTCGGGCATGGCCAAACCAAAGAAATACGTTAATTTTGTATTTCCGAAGAATCCCTTTTTAGAAAGAAAAAAATGGTATCTAAATTTTTGTAAATATTTGTGAAAAGCTTTTATATTCGGAGCAATTAAGAAACTAAATCTTAAAATTTGAGGAAACCCAAGAAAGCGTTAGTCCGATTTCAACACCTAGGTACAAACTTTCTTAGATAATTATGCGAGACCAAGTGCTTAACGAATCAACTTGTGAATTGAGTTTTATTGACATATGTATTAAAAAAATCTTTATTTTTATAATAATTTATGATTTTATCTAAATATGACATTACTTTATTTGTATATTCATACAAATTGTATAGATAAAGTTTTTGAATATACAATAACTACCATGATTTCTGTCTTTCAACGTAAGATCTTGAAACTCATTAGGAATGTATTATATATTCTAAACTGTTTATTAGTCTATTCAGCTGTCTAAAATAAGAATAATGCTCGCTCGAGCTTGAGACTGACATATGAGATAAAAAAAAACATCATGTTTAATTGGTAAGGATATGTAGATGTCCATTCATACAGATAAATGATCATTTGATGAGATACTGAACAACCCTCCCTCAGACTGTCCAAGTGGTTATCATTTATCGAGTGGAATAGTTTGCTGTTATGGTTGTACATTATTAGTCATTTGACTCGGGACAACATGGAGGCTCTGAGTACTAATATTCAATTTGATCTGTTTATATACTCCATTGAGGATCATCAGGTGGTGAGGTTGGGTGACTTTCAAAATATATAGGAGCCAGTATATTGTAATCAGGGATTCACCGTTCGCCTACGAGTGAAGATATACTATGTGATCATGAGTTAATAGTACAAAGAATCTTTGGCCAGAGCAAGACATGTGCTTTAGGTAAATATGTTTTCCTAGTTGTAATATGATTTCAGTATTACTACTCAAAGATACATCACATTGTTAACGAATTCATTTGCAACTCTCGATATACTACTTGTTACAGATTCGATCGGAATACATGAGTTGAATGGACCGCATTGTATGCTAACCATAACTTAATGGTTCTCGCAGATAATATCAGTGATGTATAGGGGATCATGGGACAATGCTACTAAACGCTTTTACCATGATCCAATGTGAAATCAAACTTGAGTTTTAACGTTCTTTATCAAGGGGTGGATGAAAAAAATGAGTCTAATTAGGGAAAACTTGAATAAGAAAAAATGTTGTTCTGAATCACATGAAATTGTGAATCCACAGCTAGCTATCTCTGAACCATTGAAAGTCACAGAAGTATCAGATTATATGTTTCATTTGAGATAGTCAAATTCAATAAGTTCAATTTGACGACTTTAGTTTGATGGAGATCAAACATATTGTTTATAAGAAGTTTATAAGTTAATTTCATATATTGGAAATTCTGGAATTTAGCTTAAATGTTAATGAAATGAAGAAAGTGTAACTAACTTTTTTACCAAATGAGTTCACAAAAATGACAACTGCAAAAAAAAAAAAAATCAGTGAAAATTTTCGTTTTTATTATATGAATAAGATTTGTACGTACCCTCGATACATCAGTCTTCTATGATCGTCGATCGTGATTATAATGAGTTCAAAATTATTTATTAAGTAAATTTAGAATATACTAATTAAATAATACAGTTAGTAGTTAGTGATTAATAAATATAAGATTCTCATTAAATATTTTAGAGTAGTCTAAAATTAATTAAGTAATTAAATAAAAGTTATTTAATTATATATATTTTTATATATCAAGAATTTTGACAACAAAATTCTCTCCCTTCTCCCTCAACTAAAAACCATCGACCACCTTGGGAAATAAATCTCACGGTCGAGACTTCCCATCTGCTGCCACTTCTCCGAAGTTTAGAAATTCTAGTGAACTAATCTCGACAAAAATTTCTCATAGTTTTCTAATGCAATCTAGGAGATGAACAAAAAATCTGATCGTAGATCTGATTAGGAAGTTGAATAAACTTCGTAGATATATATTTACAAGAAGAATATGATTATCAAAACACAAATATTTTAAAATTTTGTTGTATATTGAGTGCAAGAATACGGTACACCAACAACTTAAGAAATGTATGTAAACACAAAAATCGGAAATTATTACATTTAAACGTGGGAATAGGTTGAACTTATTATAGTGAGTAAGAGACATAAAGTTGGCGCCGATGCCTATTTTGTTCTTCAAATTTAGCCAATTCATTTTCATAGAGGGGACATCTCATCGTCCGTACAACCCACTATTATTGTGAAATTAAAAAAATTATTTTTATTTACAATTTTCCTACGTGTTATTTTAAATTTAATAATATATATAGGAAAATGGTTTATTTAATATAGAGATTAGCGCGTGTTATTTAAAATTTAATTATATGAAGGAAGATATTTTACGTGCGGACATCTTTTCTGTTTTTCGTAAAATAACCTTACTTTTTTTTTACTTCTAGTGATATTTTTCGAGTATTTTTTTAATCTGGTCAACTGTTTTTTAAGAAAATTACATCTTCAAGTGCATTTCTTTACTCTTTTTAAACTTCTAGTGATACTTTGGGGCATTTTTTTTTTTTTTAACTTTGATCAACTATTTTTTAAGAAAATGACTTCATCAAGTACATTTCAAATATATTTGAAAATGTCATTTTGTTTTAAAAATAATTGGCCAAAGTTATTTTACAAATTTATTTGATACTTTCAACGGGTAAAAATATTTAGTTATTTTTTAAAAATTATTTTAAACTATCTCTTTTGTAACATATTCAACTTCATTTCAATCAGAAATCTATTATAGTAATAATAATTTTTCTTTACTTTAGTTGAAAATATTAATATTTTATAGAAAAAACAATATTGTTTATCATCTAACTTACACTTTTTTTTATATTTTGGGTCATGTTATCGATCTTAGTGAATTAAAATTGAAAATTGACAGATAATAAGACCAAAAATGAAAAATATATGAGGTACAAGAAAATAATATTGTTCACCCATATTACATTATGGCATGTGAATTTAAATTTATTCGCTTTTTGACACAGAATGTGCTCTAAAATGCTAGTAAGACGTTGGTTAAAAACATTGTAAATTTTTTGTTGCTAGAAATTTTTTGACACACACTGATGCGATTTTTCGACCACGAAAAGCAAACGCGCTAAAAAACGGAGTCACATCCTCAATTCGATGAACAAAGAAACGGTTGTGTTGTCCCGATCTTTTTGACACAAGTAAGGTTGTAATATTCACCTGTAAATTACAAATAATTTAGCAACAAATATTAACGAGATAAACAATCAAATTTCAAACTAACCTTCAAAGAACTCGTCTTTGACAATCCGAGTGAAGAACAATCGACACATGCCACAAAATATTAAACTTTGATAAGTTTGATTTGAGAAACACACGAATGTGTATACAAAACCAATCTTTGAAATTTGAGAGAAAACTCAATCAATATGATTAAAACTCGAGAATCATTGTTTACAATCATCAAAATTCATCCATATACTGTTACAAAATCTAAAAGATATGCAAATATAATTACCTAAACAATTAGGACTCTAAAATAGGAAAGAATCAAATCTTCCGCAGGTGGGCGCGCTCGGGCATGAGATTCTGCCACTCGGGCGCAGGGCGGCCAAATTCATATCACACACACTGGTTGATTCATTACATAATCACAAAAAAAGTATTAAAAAAATAATTTGTTTTCTTTGAAATTTTTAAAATTTTCGATTACTGAAAACAATGGTGGAGCTAGGATTTTGATTCAGTGTAGATGATGATATACTATAATTAATAAAACAAAAAAAATATAAAATATTCTAATCAGAAAATATGACAAATAATTAAATTTAATTGTTCTTTTCAAGTCTTCATATTTGAAAACTATTAGAAATATCTTTATCTACATACACATTGAGACCATCATTTATTAAATTATCACTCAGTCGATTGTAAACCTATCTTTCACAATTCTCATTGTAGAAAACACCTTATTTACATTCTTACATACAATGTAATAGAACAAAATCTAGGCCTATGCAACAAAATAATCAAGAATAAATGTCATGTCCCGAGGTCTGAGTTAGTCGATATCAACGTTGTTTCACAATTACACAATTTGTAAACAACAAGACTCGTAGTAATCAAATATCCAAAACCAGTCTATTTCATAAATTATATCAATGTCTTTATAAAACTTGAATGAAATGCAGAAGCGTAAAAAAACGAAATAACATGACTGGTCTCGTTACGAATTGATATCTTCACCATCCCCAAGAATATTCTTGTTTTTCTTCCTCAATTTGTTCTTTGTTCTTATTTGATGGGAGGAACTATGGGGTGAGTATTTGGGTAAATACTCAGAAAGTAAGGGACGATCGATCATAGTTGATAACGAATGCATATATATATATATATATATATATATAGCTCCAAGAAACTGTTGAAATATTGTTGCTAAGGGGATCGAAAATTTGCTGCATATTATTCCAAAGTTGGACAGCTTTTGTGCTTGGTTTGTGGTGTGAGTTCTCTAGCCTTTGACCACTATTTATAGGTCAATATGAGCAGCTGAAAGATGCAGCCTTTACTACTCATTCAAGTCTGTTAATGTCCATTGAATTTGTTGTTATAACTCATTCTTAGCAGCTACATATGCCCTTTCGAATTCTAAATTTTGAGCTGTATTTCTGGATCCTTCTTTCATGATTTTTATAGTTGTTACAAGCTTGGTCAAAATGCTAGTTTAATGGCTGCTAATATCAGTTTTAAGGGCATTTAGTTGCTACTAATGATGGTCAAATGCTCATTAAACCGACTGTTACAACTTCTCTCACAATAACAGATGTTGGGTCTTCACAATAAAACCTACACAAAGTCATAATTCTTCAATTAATTTAAACCCATCAATTTCAACAAAATAATCAAGAATGAAACCATCACAAAGTCATAATAATAAAAAGTATCATATCTTTACATTCAACCCATACAATAAGTTGATTTTAACTAGTTTGAGACTTGAGTTGAATCTAATATTAAATTTCGAATAATTGAACTAAAGAGTAAAACTATGACATTTTCATACCACAGAAAAAAAATTTAAAATCAGAAATAATTGAAAAATATTTAACTTGGCTAAAGGTTTTGAAGCAATCAATGCCTTTATATTGCCAACTTGATAAGCGATTTAACGGATAATGCAAAATAATGCAGTCATGACTTTTTTTTTTAAAAAAAGTTGGTTTTTGTAAATTTTTTTTATTATTAAATTTTTACCAAACATATAATTACTTATTTTTTTGCCAAAATATTTGCTGTCCACACTGGGCTTATATAAGCTACTCTCGGACTTAATTCGACCTTGTTTTAATTTGTAAATTAAATTTGAGGCTCACCTAATATTCCTAATGTCTAAAATATTTAATCTATGTTTACTCTTCTACAACACACATGCATGATTTTATCTTATGATTTTTTATAAACATTAATATAATTTGAATATATATAAAGAATTCAATTAAAATGTATTTTGACACGAAATTTTTATGTCTTGTTTCGTCATCTCAAAACGAACTTTTTTTTTGTTGTGTTATAATTTTATCTCACAAATCTGTGATATAAAGCGATTAAAGCCGCGTCAAATTACTAATGTTTTACAATGATACTACATGACTTATATAGTTATATACCAATTGCAAGGCAATGATAATTATGTTCACGTAAATTATATTATTTTTAGATCGAAATATTCACGTAATTAATTATATATAATATGTATGTTCAATAATTTTCTCCTAAAATAAAAATATATGTGTGTATGCGTAAACAATATCCACCGTAATTTATAAATATATCTAACACAAACAATCCGTACGTAATGAGAGCAAAATTCAAAATGCGCACATAAATGTTCCATTAAAAGCAGCAAGGTTAAGTGAAAAGTACGTACACAGGAGAAGAAGATGGGCGGCGGGGCAGTACGAGCGCGCGGCACCACCGCCTACTGAGATTCTTCCAACTGCTTCATAAATCACGCAGACTTTACTTAATGTGATTTCATGCATGCAAACTAGCTACCAACCACCAAGACACATGCATGTATCATTCGAATTGAAATTTATATTTAATTTATGGTAAATAATAATGATAAATAGTCTGAGAATATATAACAATTTTTATAATTAATTATTCCACATGCTAATTAGTGATTAAACTAATGTTGAAAAGTTTGAACAAAATCTATATCAATTTACATTAACGATCAACTATAGAAACATCATCCATCTTCCATTTTATTCAATAATATTCCTGCATTTAATTGCAATTTTTAGAGTTAAAAATTCACGATTTATAGTTATAATGAACACCGAAATAGTTAAATAAATCTAATTAATATATTCATGACATACTAATTTATTATGTTTCCGTTTTCAAGAATATATAGTATTTACAATTTTAATATTTTGATACGTTCGAACTTTGCAGTAACTGTGGGGAATGTCAAATTCAAAGACTCTAAATGATATTTTATAGGAAGCAAATTTTATTTCTGAAATCATCGAAATATTTTTTAAAAAAGTGTTGCAAATGTAATGAATATTATGTGATTTCTGTATAATGTTGGTCCTTTACACATCATTAATGAGAAGTATGCATGCCTCGATCTCACATATATAATTGGGCCTCTTGTTTTTAAATATAATCTAAAAAATTTGTAAATTTTTTTAAAAATTTGAAAATTGAAGGGGCGAAATTGTCTCTACTTTATATTTTAAACTTTAGCTCCATCTCTGGATCCAAAAATGATGCAAAATTATCGCCAACGAAATAGAAAAACAAATTAAATAAAGAATAAAAAATGAAACAATCTACACCAAATATTATGGTGGTTCAGACTAATTCGTCATGCATCCACTCGACTCAAAGAGAACAATCCACTATATGTAAAACCCGAGATTTTTTTTAATCGTGATAATATTTTCGTAATTTAAGTGTGCTAGGATTATTCAATCTTTAGGTATCTATCTCATTATTTTATTTAAGATATAAGATTTGCAAGTTTATCTAAAGTTTGGTGAATAATTATATCGTGTACAATATTTTTGGAGCACAAGATTTAAGATAATATTGTGCATATATTTTGAACTTGGGATAATAAATAAGTCTATCACAATCCAAAGAATTAAATAAGGAATTGGATATAAGCAGATAAAGTTGGAGATATAAATTCAAAGTTGGAAAGATTTTTGCCAAATAAAGATTTAAGATTTGATATACCTGGATAAAGATTAAGCAGAGGATAATATAATCCCTAAATTTCGAAATATCCAAAGGATGGATATTTAGATTCGAAATATTATCCAAGATCACGGATAAAAGAATGATAATTATCCTAGATTTAAAGTTTGATTCAAAGTTCAAACGCGAGGATAATACACGATCAGGATAGCAGCCACTTTCCTATAAATAAGAGAAGCTCCCATTCAGAATTTACACTCAAATTTTCGAGTTTTGCTCTCCAATTTTAGAAATTCCTCTCCAAAAATTCTGCACGAGTCATCAAAATTATGTCCAAGTTCAGAAATTTGTTTCTCTCGTGCAGATAGTTAGAATCCGATCTTCACCGATCAGAATGTTTTGCCATATGTTTCAAATAACATATTCAAATTTCGAAAAAATCCAACGGTTAGTGTTTTGTTTATAGCCTTCGCAAAAAACCTGCTCCGATTCTAGGCGGGAAACAGTATATCTACGGTTTTTCATCCATAAACAGGTACAAACGACTTCCAAACCAAATCTTCACCGTTCATAATTTATTTGACGAATGTTTGAACGTACTGTGAAATTTTGAACCCGATCCAATGGTTCAATAATGCGCAAAGAATTTTTCTAGACGGCTTATTTTCTCGGCGATATGCTGTTGCGTTTTCGAAGTGTCGGTTGCATGATTCTTCTATGATTTTTGAATTCTTCATGTAATTCTTCAAGGATTAAGGTAAGTGGGCTTGTTTTAAAGATTAAAATTCGTTATGTATGTTTCTTCGTTTTTATGAAAATACGGTCGAGTACACCTTCTTCTTCTACTCCATTCTTGTGTTGGTTGTCATGTGGTTTTGGACACTGTGAGGATTCGACTGTATATGGGAGGGAATCTCAACCATGATATGACCCTCATACGGTGGGGATATAACCGATTTGGCCTCGTCCCCTTAGAAGATTAAAAATTAGAGACTGATATCAGTAAACCATAGAAAGTTGAGGAACACTACAAGAAAAAAGGCCTACGACAACGGTTTTTCCCCTTTGTTGTAGGCCTTTTAAAACCGTTGTTAGAAGCCATGTGGTTAAAGGGTGTGCTCAAAGACAACGGTGAAAAACCGTTGTCGTAGACGTCTAAAGATGACGGTGAAAAACCGTTGTCGTAGGAATACAAAACCGTTGTCAAAGGTCATGTGGTTAAAGAATTCGCTAACAGACAACGGTTAATTAGTTACAATTTGCGACGGGTTTTAAACAACCGTCGCAAATTAATTTGCGACGGAAATCATCGTTAACCGTCGCTAAAATTAGCGACGGTCGTAATTAAAATAGTCGCTAAAGAGCGACAGTTTTATACACCGTCGCTAAAATTAGCGACGGTATTTATTCAATTTCGTCGCTAATATTAGCGACGTGTTTTATGCTTTCCGTCGCTATTTTTGTCATTAAATTAAAAAAAAAATTTCAGTCGAAAATATTATATTTTGATTTTAAAAATTTATTAAACTTGAAAGAAAAATACGAAATTAAAATTGTGTAAGGGAGAAAAATTTTAAGTGTTGTGAAGCGGTAAAAATTTATTAATTTTTAAAGTGGAAAACGAAATTAAAATTGTGTAAGGGAAAAAAATTTTAAGGGTAAAAATTTATTAATCTTTAAAGAGAAAAACGAAATTAAAATTGTGTAAGGGAAAAAAATTTTAAGGGTAAAAATTTATTAATCTTTAAAGAGAGAAACGAAATTAAAATTGTGTAAGGGAGAAAACTTTTAAGTGTTGTGAAGTGGTATGGTAGGAAATGGACTGAGGGTTGGGATATTTATAGAGAATTTGCGACGGTTTTGATTAAACCGTCGCAATTAGCGACAATTATTTTTTAAACTGTCGCCGATTTAAAATTAGCGACGCTTTTACAAGAACTGTCGCTTTATTGAGCGACGGTTATATTAAACCGTCGCTAAAAGTAGCGACGGTTTAATATAAACCGTCGCTAAATATAGATCGGCGACTGTTTATTAAAACGGTCGCTAAATGTAGCGACGGTTTTTGTACCGTCGCTAAATTTAGCGACCGTTTTTTGAAAACTGTCGCTATATCTACATCGGCGACAGTTTTACTTTACACCGTCGCTAATTTTAGCGACGGGTATACTTAAACATTCGCAATATTTAAATTAGCGACGGTATAGTATAACCGTCGCTAATTTTAGCGACAGATTTTACTTAGGCCGTCGCAAAATCTAATATTGACAACAAAATTTGTAGAAAAACCAGTTGAAAGACAACGGTTTTTTACAAACCGTTGTCGTAGCTTGAAGAAAAACGCTAATACGACAACTGTTTAAAAACCGTTGTCGTAGTCCAAAAAAAAAACGCTCATAGACAACGGTTTTTAAAAACCGTTGTCGTTGGCAAAAAAAAAACGCTCATAGACAACGGTTTTTAAAAACCGTTGTCGTAGATATATCAAAGACAACGGTTTTAAAGAAACTGTTGTCTTTGAGCGGATTTTTTTAGGCTACGACAACGGTTTTTGTTAAAACCGTTGTTAAAAGTAAAAAGACAACGGTTTTTGTTAAAACCGTTGTCTTTGATGTGTTGTTAAATACGATTTTTGTTGTAGTGGAATCTCAGTGTCTGGTCAATGTTATGCATGTGCTATGAATGATGTTATGGAAGTCATATGATTTTCGAAATTATGCATGTTGTTATATTGTGCTCGAACGACCCCCACTTGCTGAGTGACGACCATATCACTAACCCCTTACTCTACCCTCCCCAGATAAATCAGAAGAAGAAAAAGAGAAAGAAGAATCGGACACCAGTTTTTGGACTGATAGTGGATGCATGAAGAATTTTAATTAAGAATATGTTCTTGTGAGTTTTTAATTCAAGTTTTAAACGCTTCCGCAAATTTTTATCGTTTTCAGAGTTATTATTGTAAAGACGATTCCATTTTTATGGTATATTTATGATATAAACTGGTTTTTGTTTATACTGTACTACGAGGTTTGTTGTTTAGCAATTATGTGATTGTTGAATAACGCCGGTGTCGACTAACCTCGGTCTCGGGGCGTGACACTATATAGCGGAGATTGATTACCAGAATTTTCCCTCACATACAAATGCTCAAGAAAAAACTGTTAAGATGAAATTTGGATATAAACTTTGGTGATAACAAATTAAAATATAAAACATTGCGACTTGATCTAGTTAACTTATTGAACGGACTAAGGATTGAGTGCAGTCGGACGGTCACTTTGTTTTAGATGATGATCTAGATAGACTATTGCTCAGTAAGAAGACTAGATGATTGAGTTATCTACATCTTGCTTGACTTATGTTGTGCTGTCTATTTCTGCCAACAAAGTATAAACATTCTCTGGATTCCAGCCAGTTGTCTCAGAGTTTTAATCCATATTGTCATCAAATATCATATTCTCTCATCTAAAAGTATTTAAAGAGCCGTTTGTTGCTGAATTTAGCTAGTGTCAAATGATATTTATTGTCTCGTACTATATTTGGAAATTATACAAAAGACACGTAACATTCTTTGCAAAAATGTAGGATATCCAAAACATTTGAATGTTGTTTTTGAAATAATAACATTGGAATTTATCTCTATAAAAGAGAGCAAGAGATATGATATTTTGGACTACCGATTCTTTGTTCATTCAAATTTATTAAAGCTCTCAACAACATTCTCTACAAGAAGACCTATTTTCAAGATGTTTGTACACAATACAAGTTTTTTTTATCAGATCATTAAGGATAAAATCTATGCAATTCTTTTTTACTCACTTATTATTTTTTTGTAAATGAGGTATTAGGAATCTCAATAGGGTTTTGACCAAGCTGAAGTGGGTATGTAATAGGGTTGTATTGATCAAAATCTTCTAGCGGAATACTTCCCGCAAGAGAGAAAGAGAGAGCTAGAAGCTTAGTTTCGAACTTTTAGAAACAAATTTGTGTTCCTTATTTTGCACAATATTTGCGTTCTTCATTGCCAAACCATAGTTGTTTAACCTAAGCCATTTTTTTCAATATGTTCAACGTTCAACACACTCTTTCCGCACTAGTTTTCAACTTAGTTGTTTGTTGGAACTAACCGTTTCAAGAAACCAGCTTGTGCTGATTTATTTCAGCTTGAGCTTACTTTTCACAAAATAAATATCATATTTCTAAAAGTGTTTATTCAGTCTCTTTTTAAAATATTTTTGATCATATCAAGTGGTATCAAGAAGGTTTTTTAATTCTCTGAACACTAATATACTATGGCCTCATTCAACAACATTCATATCTTTTAAAAGGAAGGATATATACAACGACTGGAAAATTTTATGCAAGCATATTTGTCAGACCAAGACGATATGTGGTATTTTATCACTAAGGGATCGATGAAAATCTTGAAGCAATTAGTTTTTTTTTTTTTTTTTTGCAGTAACAGATGGAGATCCTTAAATGATAGAAAAACATAGAATGAAGTGGATAGCCGAATAAAAGAAGAAAGTCAATACTGACAATGTGTGAAACGTCTCCCGTTTTAAAAGTGCGGAATATTTTTTTTTAAAAAAAAGCTCGCAATCACAAAATGACATTTAAAATAATCGTATTTATTTGCCAATAAAAGTAGTGCAGTTTAAAAATAACTAACGTCATCCAAAATCAACGTAAACGTAAACGTGTAAAAATCGTAAAATCATCAACATATAAAAATGCGTAACTCCTCTCAAAACACATGAATCAATATGCGGAAAAATAATGGTCCTCGGGTCGTATCACCGTACATGCCGCCTGCCTACTCAGTCTTCGGCACCTCTGGTTCCCTGATCAAAATGCTCACCTGCATCACACACGCCCAGTGAGTCTAAAGACTCAACACACNTCTGCGAGGATCATCAGCGACGGCATTACCTGCCCACTGAGTCCGGGCCTTACATGTCATCGTGTCATCGTGTCAGTCACAACTAAATCACTTCCTTCAAAACGTGTCATCATATTCATCACTTAATAAAAACATGCATATACATAATTTTTCCTTTAAACCAAGCATGCAACGTATTTATCATAATCGCGTAAAAATCATAAAAATGATGCATAAACATTTAAAATATCATATATTTGTGCTCAGGGCGCTGCCAAGACCAAAATCTCACCCCGGGTGCAAAATGACCATTTTGCCCCTGGAAACCCAGAAATTTTCGTTTCACACCTGAACCTCTAAAATTGACCCGAAGCTTACCAAACTCCTTAAAATGTCCCAAAACATTTTTTTTAAAAGCGTTCCTAGACGTAAACTCGAGCCAAAAACAGAACTTAATCGATACGTTTTAAAACTTGGACCGGGGTCCCGGTTTTTACCCGAATCGACTCGAAATTTAACCGAATTTTTTTCCAACTTTTTATAATATCTTACCAACACTTAAAGCTCCTAAAACCATGCAACCAAGCACCTAAACCCACGGCTAACTTTTCCAAATGATCATCTAACTCTCGGCCCTTTTCTTAACTCACCTTACAACACATGGCTCCACCCCTTCAAACCTTCGGTCCACTCTCCTACCACCACATGTCAGCCTTTATGACTCATCCTTAAGGCCCTAAAGAACCTTTTAAACCAAGCCAATCCAAGGAATAAGCTGCTGCACACCCATCTCCCGAAGATTTTCGGGTCTTGCCAAGAAAGCATCTCGATCGAGCTATTCATCCCATGATCAAGCTTCTTCCTAAACCACACACCCATGGCTCACTCCTAGCACCCTACTAGACCCTATTGGACCTGCTTGAGCCACGGAAACAGCCCCACGCACCTCACCTTGGACATGCACACTCGAACCATCAGCTCGCTACCCGAACGAGTGTCGCCTCCAAGCGATCGGCCGACTATGCGAGCAGCCCCCGAAGCGTTCGAGCCATTCCCAGCCGCGTCTCATACCCACCAGGATCTGGTCCAGGCCTTGGATGGCCCTTGCACTGTCGGCCCCATCCTATCACCGAACCACAAGCAAAACAAGCCACTCTCTCAACCAATCTCTCGGCCCTAGCGTCTACTTGGATACCTACTGCACTAAGCCCTGAGAACAGTCCGTGAACTTCAAGAACGTGACATAAACAGCCCCTTAAGACCTTAGATCAGCAGCCCCTTGCACAAATATTCAGAAACGTGAGCATTTAATCAAATCATGCAAGTTTCATGTCAAATTTTCGATGGACAACATAAGCACACGAGAGATCGAGATAAACACATGCACATACATATACACTACAAGAAAAACTTAATTCAACAACACGTCAAAGACAACGGTTTGTTTAAACTATTGTCTTTGATCTTGTTATATTAGAACTACGACAACGGTATTTAAAAACCGTTGTTGTTGAGCGTCTTTTTTTTAAGATACAACAACGGTTTACAAAAACCGTTGTGGATGAGCGTTTATTTTTTTTGATACAACGACGGTTTATAAAAATCGTTGTGTATAAGTGGTTTTGTCAAGGGTCAAAGACAACGGTTTGTTAAAATTGTTGTCTTTGATCTTGTTTTATTAGAACTAAGACAACGGTATTTATAAACCGTTGTCATTTCTTAGTGTTTTAAATGGTTATAGACAACGGTTATTTTAAAACCGTTGTTGTAGAATTTTTTTTGCAAAAATTTATAGTGTTATAATAACATACACTTAATTGTAATAAAAGAGAGAAGAGAAAGAAAGAAAACCCAAACCCATTCCCGCGCTACGTCGCCCTCTTCCCCCCAAAATCTCAAGTCGACGCCGCCGCTTCTCAAAGCCAAGGAAGACTGACCGACCACCGTGCGATCTAGCCATCAGGTTTGCGACCTTCGTTCAGCAAGAAGACACCATTATCTTTTATCTGATCGAGAGAGCGAAATATCCCAGAAATTTGGCCCTGTACGAGGACAAGTGCGTTCCCGAATCGTCGGATGCTTTGTCCGATGTCTTTCTCAAAAAATTCGACACTCTTCAAGCCAAGGTATGCTTTTCTTTTATCTTTTCGTTTTCTCTTTCCCCCAAATTTAGTGGAATTGATCTGGCTTATGGGCATAAAATTTCTGCTTTGTGATTTTTTAAAAATGTGCCGACAAAATGCTGATTAACATCTTAAACTGATTCTTATTAAAAAAAAATGAAGTTAGTTCGATAGGAGCCTTGCTTTTCATACTCGTCACTTGCATCAGCTCATTTGATAACGTCGCCACTTGAATAAGTGTCGGTGGCTGCGGTGGTTTCGGTGGCATAGCTTGAGGAGTCTGACCTTACAAATGGATTGGATTTTATTGATCAATATTAAGATAATGTGGCATTAACACACAGGAAGAAAATGAAATTAAATAAAATGTCGTATAAATTTAGATATGAAAGGGAATACTATTTTATCTCATCTCAATAATAAGAGAAATATGTGGAAAAATATTAACTAGGATAGCTAAATTAGCTGGAATTTTAATGGTTTATTGGAATTTTTGCTGTTATGTTAGTTCATGCATGCTTCTTTGATGCGGGTTTGAGCGGTAATTCCTTTGTTATGGTTGTTTTTCAACTGTTTTGAAGGATTTGACGCATTGTTGGTTGGTTAGTTGTACGTATAATGGACAAAGATTGGATGTCAAAGAACAGGTTGTCACATGAATATGAGGTTGGGGTGGAGTATTTCTTGCAGTTTGCATCGCGAAACACTAACAATCCGAATGCAATGCCTTGCCCATGTGCAAAATGTGGTAATCTAAAGACGAAAGATATTGACACTATAAGGGCTCATTTGTGTTGTAATGGTATAGATTTAACATATCATACATGGATTTGGCATGGCGAAAGATCTAAGTTCGGGAACTCAATGAATGATAGTGATCGAGTAGGGCAAGATGAACGCAAATATTTTACCAAGGAACCTATAAATATGGTCCATGGTGCATATGATAGTTATGCTGAGAATCCAAAACAATTCCATAAGCTACTTGAAGATGCCGAGAAACCTTTATATCCTGGATGTGTTAAATTTACAAAGTTATCTGCACTTGTGAAACTATATAACTTGAAGGCAAAATATAGTTGGAGTGATAAAAGTTTCACTGATTTACTTGGTTTGTTTGGGCAAATGCTTCCAGATGACAATGAATTGCCTTTATCTTTGTATGATGCAAAGAAAAGCTTATGTGCTTTAGGGATGGATTATGTGAAAATTCATGCTTGTCCTAATGATTGTATCTTATACCGGAAGGAGTATGAGGATTTTACCGGTTGCCCTATTTGCGGGATGTCAAGGTGGAAGTTGGGTAAAAATTCTACGATAAATGCAGGAGTTCCTGCAAAGGTCCTTTGGTACTTCCCACCTATTCCCAGATTTCAAAGATGGTTTCAGCAGAAGGTGATATCTAAGGACTTAACTTGGCATGCTGATAAAAGAATTCGTGATGGATACTTGCGCCATCCGGCTGATGCACCCTCTTGGAAAGTAGTGGATCACAACTGGCCAAATTTTGCTTCCGAGCCAAGAAACCTAAGATTGGCCATATCAGCAGACGGCTTCAATCCACATAGTTTGATGAGTTCTGCATATAGTTGTTGGCCAATTGTGATGATCACTTACAACCTTCCTCCAAGTTTGTGTATGAAGAGAAAATTTATGATGCTCACTTTGTTGATATCTGGTCCCAAACAACCGGGAAATGATATTGATGTCTACTTAGCACCTCTAATTGACGACTTAAAATTTTTATGGGATATAGGTGTTGATACATATGATGCATATCGAAAAGAAATTTTCTCGCTTAAAGCTGTGTTACTATGGACGATCAATGATTTTCCTGCATATGGGAACATGTCAGGTTATATTGTGAAAGGATATCATGCATGTCCAATATGTGGTGAAGAAACATGTTCGACGAGGTTGAAGCATAGTAGAAAAATTGCGTATACAGGCCATAGAAGGTTTCTTCCTACAAGTCATCCTTATCGAAGGCAAAAAAAAGCATTTAATGGGAACCAAGAGTTTAAACTCGCACCAAAACCGCTAAATGGGCATGAAGTATTAGAAAGAGTTGAAAGAATTAATTATCGTCTGGGAAAAATGAGTGGGAAGGTTCAGTTGAAGGTAGGTGATGAAAAATCATGTTGGAAAAAGAAATCTATATTCTTTGAACTTGAGTATTGGAAACATCTACATGTTCGACATGTACTTGATGTGATGCATATTGAAAAAAATGTTTGTGAAAGTCTCATCAGTACGTTACTTGACATTCCAGGAAAAACAAAGGATGGAGTTGCAGCAAGACTAGACCTCATGGAGATGAATTTGAGGACTGATTTGATACCAAAGATGGGGGAGAAAAGAACGTATTTGCCAGCTGCCTGTTATACACTAAGCAAGGCTGAGAAAAGAAAATTTTGCAATTCTCTGTTTGGAATAAAGGTCCCTACGGGTTACTCATCTAATATTAAAAACCTCGTGTCGATGAAGGACTTGAAACTTGTTGGCCTTAAGTCACATGACTATCACACTTTGATGCAACAATTGCTTCCAGTGGCCATACGTGGTGTCCTGCCTAAACATGTTAGAGATACTATCACTCGGTTGTGTGGGTTCTTCAATGTGGTATACAATAAAGTGATAGATGTCTCAAAGTTGGATGAGATGCAAAGAGAGATTGTGATGATAATGTGTTTACTAGAGAAATATTTCCCCCCATCTTTTTTTGATATAATGATTCATTTGACTGTTCATCTTGTACGCGAGATAAAATTGTGTGGACCGGTTTGGTTTAGGCATATGTATCCATTTGAAAGATTCATGAAGATATTGAAAGGCTACGTGCAAAATCGCCATCGGCCTGAAGGGTGTATAGCCGAACGTTATATTGCTGAAGAGGCTGTGGAATTTTGCTCGGACTACATGTCTAGTGTAGATACAATTGGTATCCCATCAATGCATCGGAGAAAACAACTCACTAAGCCTCTGTCTGGTTCAGTAATGCACTACACTAGTGATGATGAGTTGAATCAAGCACATCGGTATCTATTGGAAAATGATGTTGACGTTGAGCCTTATATCGAGTAATTTCTTTGACTTAGTAATACTTTCTTCCTATTTTTTTTACATTAAATTGGTTAACTTATCCTTAATCATTTCATCAGGGAACACATGACATATTTGGATGCAAAATTTCCCCATAAGGCTAAGTCCAAAAGGTGGTTACAAGATGAGCATAACCGAACCTTTATCAACTGGTTACGTGATAGTGTAAGCTGTTTAAATATTAGTATTATGGTGTTTTTTAAAACTTAGGGATAAATTTTAGCTCTTTGTGAAATGTAGGTTGCAAGTGCAGTTGGCAATTCCACTCGTGAAATTTCAGAAAGATTGAAGTGGGTAGCGCGCGGACCTAGCAAACAAGTGTTAAAGTACTCTAGTTATTTGATTGATGGGGTCACTTATCATACAAAAGAGCGAGATGATACACGAGTTGTGCAAAATTCCGGTGTAAGCTTAGTCGCAACGACAATGCAAGTTGCTAGTGCAAAGGATAAAAATCCAATTGTGTCAGACATGATTTTTTATGGAGTTATTCAAGAAATATGGGAACTTGATTACCAAATGTTTCAAATTCCAATGTTTAAATGTAATTGGGTTGAGAATATCAACGGTATTAAAGTTGATGATCTTGGTTTCACGTTGGTAAACCTAAAGAGAATTGGATTCAAGTCTGAATCTTTTATCTTTGGCAGTCAAGCAAAGCAGGTGTTTTACATTGAAGATCCTCAAGATCCTGAATGGCATGTTGTACTTGCAAGTCCCACCAAAGAGTATATTCACTACATGAATGGTGATGAATTGGAAAATGATGTAACCCACTATCAATGTTTTACACGAGGGTTTATGTCAATGGATGTTGATGGAATAGATGAAAATGAACCGTCATGCATTCGTGAAGATTGTGATGGGTATTGGGTTGACAATAATTAAGTGCAATCCTAAATGACTTGAACCAGCATAATAGGTTACATTCATTTCCTGTTCTGCTTATTACATTTTCATGTAGAAAGAAAAATAAAGAACTGAGTACTAATTTTTTATGACATGTGTTGCATAGTGCATTTTTCTGATTGCCTAACAAATTGTAAATGCTTGCAGGATGTCAAAGAATGAGAAGCCTAAACAGAATACTGCATATTCTGCCAATGACAATAGTTGTGGGGGCAAAACAGTTTTGGAATCTACAGAGACGGAAACAACAAGATCATCTAGAGGTCGTACACGTTTGGATAGGCTTGTTAGGCAAAGGGTTCATGGAATCAGAAAGAATGTAAGGTTCAATAAATTGGGACAGCCAGTAGGAGAATTTGCAGGTGAGATGCAAAGTTATATTGGAGTTCTTGTTCGAGAAAAGGTAAAGATAAGTTATCAGACTTGGAAAATGGTTCCAAATGATGTCAAAGATTTAATATGGGAATCGGTTAACGTAAGTTATAATATTTTGACTATTTTTTAATTAGTTTTCATATGGTTATGATATGTTTAATGTTATGGGTTAATATGACTTCTACAGCTAACGTACAATGTTGATCAAAGCTGGAAGAAGGGATGTCTGAACTCTGCAAATAACAAGTGGAGACAATTTAAATCTTTTCTCACTCAAAAGTTCATTCTTAGCAAGCGGGATAACACTGAGGATTTGAAAGAACCACCTATTGGGTTTGGTATTACACGAGATGATTGGAGTTCATTTGTAATCAGTCGCTTGTCTGATGACTTCATGGTAAGATTCTTAATTTGTTATTTTCAAATAAGTAGACCATAACAAATTATTTCTATTGAAATCTGATATATGTGGTCAATTTTCAATTAACTAGAAACTACGTGATGAACAAAAGAAGAGAAGAAAGCAAAACATATATCCCCATCGTATGTCTCGCAAAGGATATGCACGTTTCGCCGACGAAATAGTAAGTATTAGAAAGTGAGTTAATTCGAAAAGTTTACTAAATCCATGCTATGTGATTTTTAAATTTGTTGATATCATATATATTGTTTGTAGGCAGATGAGTTATGTGACGATGATGATATAAATCGAGCAATTATGTGGAAGAAAGGACGGGTCAATAAGAAAGGTCAATATGAAGGCGATGAGTTGAAATCGGCAATAGAAAAGATTGTAAGCAAACAAAACATGAAAATGAATAATTTTTACTCATTATAACTGTTTTTAGTAATTATCTTGTTCTTCTGTGCATGACAGGATGGTTATGTGCAACAAAAAATCGAGGGTACATTGCAATTTGAAGAGGGAAAAAATGATATCCTTACGAAAGCACTGGATTCACATGAACATTCTGGTCGTGTGAGAGGTGTTGGAGGTCATATCACTCCAAGCATCTACTTTAATATTGGTAGAGTATGGAAGAGTCCTCTTGGTGATGACCATTTATTCCTTAATCAAACAAAGGAGTTGATGGAGGCGAAGATATTACTCTCAGAACAAGATGCACGCATCGCAGAACAAAATGCACGCATATCAGATCAAGATGCACGCATACAGAGACTTGAAGAGATGTTCAAAAAGGGTGCAAGCAACTTTGACATTGAAGAAAAAGGTAGTTGCTCAGTAAAGTTACATCCCATGAGTGACGATAAAATCAAAAAGAGTGTCTCGAACTATGCAACTTCGCATGATGATGACGTGAAAGCTTTGAGCAAAGCTGATTTTTTGCAGGTAGCTGATTATTGCAATTGTCCATGACTTTGATTTGTATCAATTTATAACATGATTATTTGTCTTCTAGGGTAAGCCGGTTGCATTGGCATTGGAATCTAGGAACAATATTGTTGCCTACGGTACAATTGTCCATGTCAATGCGGATGATAAATTATTTCATGGTGTTCCATCGCCCATGAGTTGCATGCACGTATCCATTGATATTGCTGTCGACAAATTAGCACATTTGCCATTTCCAATTCCAAATGAATGTGATACTGTTGGTGATTCTATAGGAACACATGTACCTTGGCCAGCACACTTGGTAGTAATGCAAGATGAGGTAAATGTCAATTTATAGTTAAATTTAACGTATCATAAAGAATTCAATATTGCAGCTAACATGTGTACATTTGCAATGTTTAGAAGCTTGAAAGGAAGAAAAATGTCAACCACAGAATTAACATTGGTTTGTCTTCAAGTGTGCCAAGATCTTTACATCTATTGTATTGTTATTGTAAACGTGCTCTAACCGATTAACAAAATATATCACTGCTTTTTGATCATGATTTATTTGACGAGGATTACGAACTACTTTTGCACCTTGAAGACATCATTCCTTTCTATAGTTTGGATCCAATATCTGCCAATTGTATATTTGTGTACATGTGGTAAGTTTTCTTCTTTTGTTTGTTGACCACTTAAGCTTTATAAACTTAATTAATTTAGCATATTGAAATTATTCTGTTGGAAATTGTAGGCATCTGTTTAAAAAAATGAAAATAGATAACAAGACCGACATGTTTAGATTTGTGAATCGACACACGATCCCATACATGCCATATGTGACTAGACTTGACAAAAACGGAAAAATCGAACACTTGAATGAAAGAGCAAGTGTTTTGGCCGAAAGACTGAGTGGTGCATCAACAAATCAACTAGTTTTAGTGCCACATAATGTTGGGTGCGTAGTTACCATTGGATTCTCACTGTCATCGATCCTTACAAGGAGATGGTTTATTTGTTGGATTCACTTAGTCATCGAAACCGTTACGATGACTGGAAATATGTGGTGGATATGTAAGTTAATATTAAATTTCATGTCAAATTTAATTTAGTGAATAAAACACTCATATGTTGACTGTCACTGATGTATGCAGGAGTGTAAGATTGTTTAATTCAAACAAGGAAAGGAAAGGGAAAAAACAAGCTATATGGGAAGTAGTAAAGGTATGCATGTGTACTTGTTATTAACCAATGTTTATTTCAATTTGTGTATCAATCACTAACAATTTTTTTTAACATAGGGTCCACGGCAACCAGATTCAAAACAATGTGGTTTTTATGTTATGAGATTTATGCGAGAAATGATTGAAAAAAATGCTACCAGTGAGAAGAACTCAATATCTTCAATTGTAATATTCGACATATTCTAAATATTCACAAATAATTGTGTATTTCTCATTTTTCAATGTCTTTATTAATTTGTTTTTTACTAATATTATCAGTGTGTTTGTTAATAGTTCATGAAAACAGAGTACTCTAAAGAAGAAATTGATGAAGTGCGATGCGAGTGGGCGGAATGCATACAAGATTATATTTACGACTAAGTATGCAAAGTATTGATGAAGTGTTTTGTGTTACGAATAGGTATGCAAAGTCTTGAACTGTATATTTGGTAACAATTCTAGGTACGTTGACGAAATAGAGCTTGACGAAACAGTGCTTGTCAATATTAGTTTCACATTACTTCTAGCTTCGTAGAACATAGATGTTATATGTTTGTGAATTGATGTTATGACTTTGTTTCGAGTACATAAATGTTGTTTGTGTTGTTTGAAAATTTTTGGGATGTCTTATATATGGGGAGGTCATGCCGAAATTTCTATTTTCTTGGGTATATACTAGTTATGACTTTATTTTGCATATATAACTGTTGTTTGTGTACTCTTACTAATGTCAATATTGTTTGGATACTATCAAAGCTAGGCTGCAAAATTGATCCATTAACTAATTCGATACGTTGATATAGTGGGACTCTACTGCCACATTGTTATTTTCGATTGTTATTTTTGGTTTAATTATTATTATATATATTGTAAAATAAAAAAAATTTAATACAATAATTTTTAACTAATGAAAAAAATTATTAAAGACAACAGTTTTGAATTCTAGTGCAGAAAATTTAAAGACAACGGTTTTAAATTGTTGTAGATTCAACAAAACACTATGGTTTTTAGGCGTTGCAAAACTGTTGTCGTTGTTATTAAATAACAACGGTTTAAAACTGTTGCGGAACTGTTGTGGTTGGTGTTAAAATACAACGGTTTAAAACCGTTTTCGTTGAAGGCACTTTCAACAACACCCTCAGTTACAACAGTTTTAAATGGCCTACGACAACGGATAAAGGATTTTTTGCGTTTTTGTAGTAGTGATATTTCAGAACATATATGACGTATTTGATGCAGAAATGAAGATACAAAGCGTGCCTTTGATGATTTTGCGCGAGAAGATCGAAGAACGATGGCCGGAGGAATTTCTCTTCGCAAGAAAATGGTAGCCGAAGTCTTCTGGAATTTTTCTGCTGTGAAAACCGAGGAGAGTGGTTTTGAAAATGAGGGGTGTCGGCTGGTGGGGTGGGGAAGGATAGGTTTAGGGTTAATTATGTAGTATTTAAATAGTTAACGATTTGTTAATGGGCCCTAAGTTACTAATTAAAAGTTAAAAATGATTTTAAGCCCAACAAGCTTAAAAGTAGGCCCATTAAATCCCAACACGCTCCCGAAAAATATTTCGTGTTGGAAAATTTTTGAAAATATTAGCCGAACCCTTAAAAAGTTCCCTGATTCGATAAAATTTCCGTACCCTAAAAATTAAAATCTTGCGGGTAAAAATACCAGAAAATTCCCATTTTAGAAAAATGCACTCAAAAACGCTATAAATTAATTTATAAAAATAAATCGTGTAATAAAATAATTTTCCTGAAAATTCTCCGATCTTCGATCCTCGTTCGAACGCGAAATGCAACTTAAAAATCATTCATGCATGAACCTTTAAAATTTCATGAAATAAATTCTATCATGCAATAATAATGCATAAAATACTTAAAAATAATTAAACACATAATTAATGAAATAAACATACATTTACTGCTTTAAAACAATTTAATAAAATGCCAAAGAAATTTAATAATTTGCATGCATGTGGTTCCCGTGGACTTTCAAATTTTCGGGACGTTACAATGTGGCTAACGACATTCTTTACAAGATATTGGACAAGAATATATTCAATTAATTAAATCAAAACCTACTCCACATCAAAAGTGTAAGGTCTAGAAAAATTCGAATTACGTAACCTGATTGCATGTAATCTAAGTTTTTTCTAAAATACGTGTTTAATTATTTTAATGCATTAAATACATGATTATTGCATGGATATGTGTTTTATTGCATTGTTTATTATAGTTTCATGCATAAGGGCTTTTAGTAATTTTTCGCGCTCGAACGAGGAACGGAGACCGGTGATAATTAAGGAAAAATATTTTTATTAAATAATTATTTTTAATGATTTGATACATGGTGTAATTAATTGAGATTTTCGAAAATGGACCTTGGTAGGATTTTTTTACTCGTCGGGTTATATTTTAAACAAGTACGCAAATTTAGCGAGTCGGTGGACTTTTTGAGGCTTCGGCAATATTTTCAAAAACGTAACTAAACGAAATATTTTTCGAGAGTGTTTTCGGGCTTAATAGGATTATTTTATTATTTAATGGGCTCAAAATCCTTTTAATCTCTTTATTTTTAATTAAGGACCCATTAGCACTTAATATATTGACTTAACTCTACAATTAAAACCCTAAACCTATTCTAGAATATTTCTGCCGCCCACACCTTGCAGCAACGGCAGCATTTTTGAATTCCAACAGCCTCCCACCTTCGAATTCTCTCTAGTCTTCTCAAATAAATCATTCCCCGCCTCTCCGGTGCAAGTTCTACGCGAACATCTCTAAGGTTTCGAGCGTATAAACGCAAAGACCTGCCTATATCCCATTTTTCTCAGCATTCACAACAATATATGTCGGTTTGTAACTTTTTTCATGATAACTTTTAGTCGTATCATGTTGTGCAAGCCTTGTACGATTTTTGACATGAAATATGCATTCTTTTTTGCATGAAACTCATGTCCTTGTTGTGCTTGTGTAAGGGGCTGCTGATCTACGGTTCTAGGGAGTCAAACCAAGCCACGGTGCAGACCCTGATGGGTCTGAGTCGTGGTCCAGGATGGCTCAACCGCGGCTTGTCACGGCCTAGGAATAGATCGAGGCGCAATAGTCACGTAGGGTAAGGTTTGGCTTGTTCTCGGGTGATTCATGGATGGTTGGGTTCATGGGCAGTAGGCGTGAGTAGAGATGGTCCAGGAAAGGTTCCACGGCCTGGTCTTGGTCCTAGGAAGTGTTGGTTCAGGGCTGGTCCATGTCGATTAGGTGTAGAGTCGAAGTTTTGGATCGGCAGTGCAACTAGCGTTAGGGTTTTACGTACAAATTTTTCCAGTAGGTTGCAGTCAAGATTAGGGCTCAAAATATCTGGAATATGGTTGTTTAGGGGCTGTTAGGGTGTGAATAAGTTGTGGTTAAAATTTGGGAAAGTTTGGTAAAGTTTCGGGTTGATTTGGGTTAAAATAGAGACACTGGTCCACGTTTTAAAACGAATCGTAAAAGTTACGGAACAGGTTCGAGGTTACATCTAGGAAATTATTATAAATATGTTTTGAGGTATTTTAAAAAGTTTGGTTGGCTTTGGGTCAAAATTTTAAGGTCCAGAGGTGCACTAAATGGTCATTTTGCACCCGGGTTGAGTTAGCAGTCCTGGCAGCGCCCTGATCACAAATTGACATGTTTAAAATGTACGCGTAATCACAAACATGACTTTTTATGGAAATACGAAAAATACGTTGCATGCATGATTTTAAGAAAATTTACGTATATGCATGATTTTTATAAGTGATGAATATGATGATATGTTTTTAAGGATGGGAGTTGGTTGTGACTAATAGAACACGAACATGTAAGGCCAATGCTCAGTGGATGGGTAATATTGTCTCTGATGTCCCCACCACCGGGTACCGCAGTTATACGTAGATGGATCGATTGACTAGAGCTGATACGAAAGTCACAACTAATTATCTGAATTCAAATAAAGAAATTGAATATACATGTATACGTTGATATGATGATATATGTGATGGACATGTTATGATTTGACATGTTATGTTTAAGTTCATGCTTTTAAGGTTATGAGATGTATTTTAATTACAGTACTTTTCACTGTTGCATGTTATGTATATGTACTTGTTATGACGATTCATGCGTGTTGAGTCTTAAGTCACACTAGATGTGAATGATGCAGGTGAGCATATCGATGAGGAGACTTGAGGCGCAGAAGACTGAGTAGGCGGAGCTGGATGTGCGCACGCTAACCCGAGGACCATACTTTTCTGCATTATACATTTATAAGTTAGGAGTAAAACATGGATATTTTTATACATTTTTATTTTTTATATGTTGATGGCTTGACGGGACTTTGTATATTATTTATTTGAATTCTTTTAAATTGCAATATTTTTACCCAGTGGTCGAGTACATTTTTTAAAAAAATGTGTGATTGACAGCAGTTACTGCATACATGCATTTAAATGTATTTTTCGAAAATAAGTTACAAAGATAAAATTTCTAGTAGCATTTTGAAAACAAGACGTTACAGTTGTAGTAGTTTGAAAAAGAGACGTTACAATTGGTATCAAAGCAAGAGTCCTATAAAGAGTAGTGCCATCGTCAGCTCCAGCAGCTCAGTCGTCAAGACTCAAGTCTGTAAGTTTGCGTGTTTTAAATGTTTTGAATGGTTTTGTCACGCCCCGAGTCCAAAGCATTGGTGACATCCAGCATTGTTTAACAATTTTATTGAAAACAATAAAACCTCGTATCAAATCAAACCAGTCTTTTTCATAAATAGCGTATTGTCTTACAATGACAAAGAAATAAACTTTTTCATCAGAGTTTTTCATAAGCTAAACAAAAGAAAAGGGTACAAATTATCGATTTCTTGATCTCGAAATCCAATCACCATCCCCAAAACGCTTCTTGTTCCTCCTCGTTCACTTGCTCTTCATTTGTATCTGAAATTTGTAAGGGGTGAGTGTTTTGGAAAACACTCAGCAAGTGGGGGTCTATCGATTCCAAAGATACATATAGAACTTAATTCTTTAAAAAAAATTTTTAACATACTTTCAAAACTTAATATTCTTAATTTGACAAGACGGAAACGAATCGAATGAAAGACAGAACTTATCAAACAAAACAGAAACAATTCAGATCACTTCAGAACAGACAAAACACTGTTACTCATCTCATTTCCATGGTCAAATTGTCCCCAATATGTTAGTCCTCTAAGGGATGAGGCCAGAACTCAATTTTATATCCACCGGTAGGGACCAGACAGAAATGATTTTATACCCACCTTTGGGGGCCAAACGGAAATGGTTTTATACCCACCATTGGGGGCCAGACAAAATCACAATTCTCGTCCCATTTCAAATTCGACTTGTAACAGCGTACGCAGAATTCAGAAACAACAGACGGACTTATCAGATTTCTCAGAGTTCAAAATTTCAGATTTTTAGACAGACACAGCGGAATCAAAGGAATTCGAAACATAGAAGAAACACATAATCGATCGTAATTTTAAACAAAACAGATAGCCATTTTCGAAAATAAGGACACATATATGCATGTCACATTATTTATATCAAAGTTTAAAAATACAACAAAATATGTAACAAAAGCCCACTTACTGATTTCATGTACGAAGCTTTCTCTTGAAAATTCGGCAGCACTTCGGTACAACTCTAACAAACATTGTCTTCGGTCGGGCAGCACTTCGACACGATCTAGCAACTCTGGCTAATACGAAATCTCCTTCTTTCTTCCATGCTTGCTCGGCCGAAAATTAGGAGAGTGAGGGGAAGGGAAAACCGAAATTTTGGCTTGATTTTTGGGATGGTATGGCAATTCATGAGATCAAATATTTATAGGAGGAAACTTGCCCCTTTGCCTCCCCCATGGCCGTCCACCTTGCTCCCTTGGTGGCCAAGATAATGATTAATGATGGTCAAAGGTAAGCCAAGCACCAAGAGTCACATTCCTTCATAATAAAGGTGTCCTAGCCCTTAGCTCCTCTCGCAGCTCCTTCATGGGTTAATTCAAAGGTTATTTCCTGCACATTTAACTTTTCCAAACTCTTGGCTCAACATATAGCTCCCTTTTTTGTCTTGTTAGGACAAGCTTGGTTGAGCTGCTTTGAGCTGACAGATCAGGTCCTTGAGCTGGGGTTTTACTCTTCCAGTGACAATACTTCGATGGATGCGGTTACTTGCAGCTTGGCTTCTTGTTGAGTTAATCTCCGAGCTTTGAAGCTATTTCTTCGAGTTAAGTTAACTGAAATCTAAGTTAATATTCAAGTTATCTAGTTGGAACGAAAATTTTAGAGATTAGTTTGAGTTAAACTTCAAGTTCGTATTACTTACTTGATTCGCCTTGGATCGTAAAATCTCGGATTCTCACATCCCTCCCTCTTTATTGAAAGTTTCGTCCTCGAAACTTGTATTAGTTTGATTTTTGGAATAGATGAGGGTATTGTGTCGCATTTTCTCCTGGAGTTCCCAAGTTGCTTCCCTTTCAGTGTGATTTGACCATTGTACCTTGACATAAGGTATTGTCCGGTTTCTCAACACTTGGTTTTTTGAGTCCACTATTCGGGTAGGGACTTCTTTGTATTTAAGTTCTTCGTTGAGTTTTCCTTCAATCATCAGTGGTGTAACCTTGAGTACATGATTCGGATCTGGAACATATTTCCTCAGCTGTGAGATGTTGAAAACATTGTGAATCCTGGACATATCAGGCGGCAAAGCAAGACGGTAGGCTAAGGTTCCCACCTTTTCCAATATTTTGAACGGTCCCACATATCTCGGGTTTAACTTTCCGGATTTACTGAACCGAACTACTCCTTTCATGGGAGAGACCTTGACATAAGGCTTTTCACCGATTTCCAATTCCAACGGTCTTCTCTTCAAATCTGCCCAGCTCTTTTGTCTATCTTGGGATGTCTTGAGTCTTTCCTTGATTATGGCTACTTTGTCAACGGTTATTTGAATGAGCTCTGGTCTAGTAACAGCCTTTTCTCCGACTTCATCCCAGTATAGAGGCGACCTACACTTTCGGCCATATAGAGACTCATACGGAGCCATCTCAATGCTACTGTGGTAGCTGTTATTATAAGCAAACTCTATCAACGGTAACTGCTCACTCCAATTTCCATAAAAATCCAGAGCACACGCTCTCAACATGTCCTCCAGGGTTTGAATTGTCCTCTCGGTTTGGCCATCAGTCTGAGGATGATAGGCTGTGCTGAGAGTGACTTTGGTTCCCATCGCCTTTTGAAATCTTTTCCAGAATCTTGATACAAATCTTGGATCTCTGTCAGACAGTATACTTGTCGGAACTCCATGTAGTCTCACTATATTGTCCATATACAAGGTAGTGAGTTTATCCAGGTTGTAAGTCATCCGTACCGGTAAGAAATGTGCAGACTTTGTCAATCTGTCAACGATTACCCAGATTCCACCATGACCTTGTCTTGAATTTGGTAGTCCGACTATAAAGACCATGGAGATGTTATCCCACTTCCATGTTGGTATTTCCAATGGCTGTAAAGGTCCTCCAGGCCTTTGATGTTCTGCCTTGACTTGTTGACAGGTTAGACATTTGGAAACAAAGACGGCTACGTCTTCTTCATTCCATTCCACCAGTAGTTGTTCTTCAGGTCTCTGTACATTTTGGTGCTTCCTGGATGTACTGAAAATCTCGATTTATGTGCCTCGGTCATTACTTTTTCTCAAATTCCATCGACATAGGGCACATACAACCGCCTTTCCATCCAAAGGATACCATTCTCATCAATTTGAAATTCTGGAAGTTTTCCTTCTTGGATCTGTTCCTTAGTTTTAAAGATGGAGGTGTCTTGGCTCTGCTTCAATTTGATGGTTTCCCGGAGTCCTGATTGTGATGATAGTGAAGATAAGCTTACTTTTCAAAAGTTTCTTCGGCTTAAAGCATCTGCCACCTTATTCGCCTTACCCGGATGATAATTGATTACCAATCATAATTTTTTAGAAGTTCCATCCACCTTCTTTGCCTCATATTTATTTTTTTTGGGTGAAAATGTACTTGAGGCTCTGGTGGTCAGTAAAAACTTCACATTTTACTCCATAAAGGTAGTGCCTCCAGATTTTAAGCGCAAATACCACTGAGGTTAACTCCAAGTCATGAGTGGGGTAATTCTGCTCATATGGTTTTAGTTGCCGTGAGGCATAAGCAATTACCTGACCCTCTTGCATAAGTACACACCCTAATCCTCCTTTTGAAGCGTCACTATATACTTTGAAGTCATTTCCATCTTCAGGGAGGATTAATACTGGTGTAGTTGCGAGTTTCGTTTTCAGGGTTTCAAAACTCTTCTCACATGCTTCATTCCAAATGAACTTTGAGTTCTTCTGAGTAAGTTTAGTAAGAGGAATGGCAATTGACGAAAATCATTCCACGAACTTCCTATAATAGCCAGCTAAATCAAGAAAACTCCTTACTTCAGTTACTGTCTTCGGTTGTGGCCAATCCTTGATTGCCTCTACTTTCTTTTGGTCTACTGACACCCCAAATTCAGAAATTATATGTCCTAGGAATGCCACACTCTTTAACCAAAATTCACACTTTTTGAATTTGGCATATAGTTCTTTCTCTCGCAATGTCTGTAACGTGAGACGTAAATGTTATCTGTGTTCTTCTTCACTTGGTGAGTACACCAAGATATCATCTATAAAACAACCACAAACCTGTCGAGGTATGGTTTGAACACTCGATTCTTCAGGTCCATGAATGATGCAGGAGCATTTGTTAAACCAAAAGGCATTACTGTAAATTCGTAATGTCCATATCTTGTCCTAAAAGCAGTTTTAGGGATATCCTCTGTTTTGACTTTCAGTTGATGATAACCAGATATTAGATCGAGTTTTGAGAAAACTTTGGCTCCTTTTAACTGGTCAAAGAGATCGTCTATTCTCGGGAGTGGGTACTTATTTTTTATGGTTATCTTTTTAACTCTCGGTAATCAATACATAGCCTCATACTCCCGTCCTTCTTTTTGACGAATAGTACTGGAGCTCCCCACGGGGATGCACTGGGACGAATCTACTTCTTGTCCAGTAATTCCTGGAGTTGTTCTTTTAACTCTTTCAATTCGGATGGAGCCATTCGGTATGGTGCCTTTGAGATTGGTGCAGCACCAGGGACCAAATTAATTTCGAATTCCATTTCCCTATCGGGCATCTCACCCGGTAATTCCTCGGGAAAAACATCTGGAAAATCCTGAACAATTGGAATATCTTCCAACTTTGGGACTTCTTCTCCCTTGATCTCAGTGATAATTGCCAGATAGATTTCTTCTCCTCCTTTTATGGCCTTCCACGCTTGTGAGGCGGATAACAGAGATTTCCTTTCCTTGGATTTTTCGTGGTATATGACTTCTTCTTTAGTCGAAGTCTGAAGCCTAATTTTTTTCTTTTGACAGTCCACTATAGCATGGTTTTTAGCTACCAGTCCATTCCAAGAATGATGTCAAACTCAACCATATTGAGTTGAATCAATTCCACTTTGAAAGTTTGTTTACTGATACCAATTTTACAGTTTCGATTCACTTTGTGTGTCTCAATTATTTTACTCGCCGGTGTTGCCACGCTTAATGGTTCACTAAGAGTATCATGTTCAAGTTTAAGCTTTTTAGCAAATCTTCTAGACACAAACGAGTGCGTAGCACCACAATCAAACAAGGCATATGCAGGCATTTCATTGAGTAAGATAGTACCTGCTACCACTTCATTGGTGTTATCAGCTTCCTCTTGGGTGATTGCATATACCCGTGCATTGGTTTTGTTTTCATTTTGCTTGCTGGGCCCCATTCTTTTGTCCTTGTTGTCTGGACAATCTTTAATTCTCTGACTCACCTTTTCGCATTTAAAACAAGCGCCTGTCTTCCGATAACATTCTCCAACATGCTTCTGTCGACATGTATCGCACCACTTTCCTTCGGTGTTGCCAGTACTGTTAAAATTTCTTCTTGGAAGTCCGCTGGAATGATTTGGCTTCTTAAATTTGGGACCATTTTGGGTAGTTTGGTTGACTAACGGTCTCTTATTTCTGTTTTCATCTTCACGGCGCTTAATATCTGTTTCCACGCTTATTGCCGCGCCCATCAAATCAGCAAAGTTTTTTGGTTTGAACACTGCCAAAGCCGATTGAATCCGGCTGTTCAGTCCTTTCTTAAAACGATGTATCTTCAAGGTTTCATCAGACATAATTGTTGGGACGTAGGTTCCTAAATCATTAAATTTTGAGGTATATTCCATTACTGTCATATCCGGTGTCTGCCTGAAATTTTCAAACTCATTCAGCTTCTGCAGACGAAACTCGGCTGGATAGTATTGTTTCAAAAATTCTCTTCTGAAAACCTGCCATGTGATTTCTTCCATTTCTGCTAGAGATGGTGACACAGTTTCTCACCATTTCCTAGCTCGGTCTTCCAAAAATGGTGTTACAACTTCCACTCTCAGTTCTTCAGGTATTTTCAGTAAATGCAGTTGTGTTTCGATATTCTTCAGCCAGTTGTGGCTGAATTCCAGGTCTGGGTTCCCATCGAAGGTTGGAACTCGATTTTTTCTCAGAAACTCATAATGGTATTTAATTCCATGAGGTTGTGGTGCTTGGGGTGGTTGGATCGCATTAGCCAATGGGTTCACGAATCCTTGCAATGTCGCGGCTACGATAGTAGCTATCGCCATCATGTCTTTTTGACTGAGATTCACTCTCAGTGGTGGTGGTGGATTTTCATTTTGGTGGGCGCCACGAGGGTTACGGTTGTTTCGGTGTGGTCGGCCTTCCATATCCTATAAACATGTAATTTATTAATTTGTTTGTCACAATATTAAATTAAAGAAATAATTTCATTAATTTGTAAAATTTTCATACAACACAAAAGTTTCTAATAAATGATTAATCAGATAGTTCTCGTTACAATTGATATTTAATCTAGAGTTCTCTCCCTACTCGTCTATAACTTCACCGTATCCTTCTGCTTCATTAATTTCTTCTTCCACGGGGTCTTTTTCCAGTTGTTCCATGAGTTCTTCCATGTTGATCATTTCATTTTGTAGGTGTTTGATGTGATTCTGCAATTGAGTGTTGTGGTGCTCCAGGTTGTTTACTTGATTCTGAAGTTCTTGTATGGTTGATTGGCTCACTTTTTCATAAATTTCTTGTTATTCGATCCGTTCTTCAAGACGGCGTTGTGTTTTGAGAAGGCTGTCATCCCGGAGTTGGAGTGTAAGAATCATATCCTGAGCTTTGTTTAACTCTTGCTTGGTGATCTCGTGTCGGCGCTCCGACTCTAGTTGATAGGCAGCATAACGTATAACTTCTTCGCGTAGTTTCTTTTCTTCCTCTCTGGCTTCACGAAGGTCCTCCATCATGCATACGTTATTCCCATCCAGCTGGTAGTTGTCTCTATCAAGTTTTTCATTTTTTTCTTTCAGTGTTTTAATTTCTGTCTCCTTTTCCTGAAGTTGTTTTTGAAGTTCATTTATAATGCTTTGAAGATCCATGTTTGTTTTCCTATAAAGATAAAAACACAATTTTATTGATAGTATACTCATCCAATTTTAAATTATGCAATAAGATCATAGAAAGTTTCATTTAAAATAATTCGGTACATAATATTTTCTTAATCATAATCTTATTACAATCCAAATATTTTTATTATAATCTTGATACTAATCTAGTCTATCTTCTCTCCTCCGTCGCTGTCGTTGTCACTGTCGTCATCGGCCACCTCCATCGGTGCTTCTTCCTCTTCCTCCATGTTCTCTATTACCAGGTGCAAATAGTTGTTCTGATCTTGGAGTCTGTCCATAGTGCCGTGGAGCTTTGAGATGTACCGCTCTTGCATGGCGCTGAAATCTTCCTGACGCTGACGAGCCTGAGTAGCGCGATCTCTCTCTGTCTCAACTCTTTCCAGCAGATCCCAGTTTAGTGAAGCTAAGCGCGCAATGCAAGCCGAATCAGTCGGTATATGTAGAAGTTGGCTCTCAGCCAAGTCCAAGTGATGAGTCAATCGCTTCACGTCTGTGTCAAGTATGTGTCTAATCTCACCAAGCTCCTGCTTCTCCAATCTGTCCTTGGCTAGTTGCGCTTTCAAGGTCGCTATCTCACTAGCTTGATTATCGATGGTCAGCTGACGCATACGAAGGGCAGCCTGTGTGCGCGTACGTGGAGCAGCCATTTCCTAGGATAAAGATCGAGGTAAAGCATCAGAATCGTATAAAAGATAGAAATGCACAAATAATAGAAATAAAGTTGTCGTGGAAAATGTTTGATATTAAGAGTTGCGAAACGATCGAAGGGATAGATTTTTGAAGTCGATCGAAAGTTTCGGGAAACAAATGAAAGTTGAATACAGGTTGGGATTCGTCAAATTTTGTCTATCAAAATCCCAGCGGGATTATGAACCTAGCGGCTCTGATACCACATAAATGTCACGCCCCGAGTCCGAAGCATTGGTGACATCCGGCATTGTTTAAAAATTTTATTGAAAACAATAAAGCCTCGTATCAAATCAAACCAGTCTTTTTCATAAATAGCGTATTGTCTTACAATGACAAAGAAAGAAACTTTTACATCAGAGTTTGTCATAAGCTAAACAAGAGAAAATGGTACAAATTATCGATTTCTTGATCTCGAAATCCAATCACCATCCCCAAAACGCTTCTTGTTCCTCCTCGTTCACTTGCTCTTCATTTTTATCTGAAATTTGTAAGGGGTGAGTGTTTTGGGAAACACTCAGCAAGTGGGGGTCGATCGATTCCAAAGATACATATATAACTTAATTCTTTAAAATTTTTCTTTAACATACTTTCAAAAATTAATATTCTTAATTTGACAAGACGGAAACGAATCGAATGAAAGACAGAACTTATCAAACAAAACAGAAACAATTCAGATCACTTCAAAACAGACAAAGCACTGTTACTCATCTCATTTCCATGGTCAAATTGTCCCCAATATGTTAGTCCTCTAAGGGGTGAGGCCAGAACTCGACTTTATACCCACCGGTAGGGGCCAGACAGAAATGGTTTTATACCCACCATTGGGGGCCAGACATAATCACAATACTCGTCCCATTTCAAATTCGAATTGTAACAGCGTACGCAGAATTCAGAAACAACAGACGGACTTATCAGATTTCTCAGAGTTCAAAATTTCAGATTTTTAGACAGACACAGCAGAATCAAAGGAATTCGAAACATAGAAGAAACACATAATCGATCGTAATTTTAAAAAAAACAGATAGTCATTTTCGAAAATAAGGACGCACATATATGCATGTCACATTATTTATATCAAAGTTTAAAAATACAACAAAATATGTAACAAAAGCCCACTTACCGATTTCTTGTACGAAGCTTTCTCTTGAAATTTCGGCAGCACTTCGGTACAACTCTAACAAACACTGTCTTCGGTTGGGCAGCACTTCGACATGATCTATCAACTCTGGCTTGTACGAAATCTCTTTCTTTCTTCCTTGCTTGCTCGGCCGAAAATTGGGAGAGTGAGGGGAAGGGAAAACCGAAATTTTGGCTTGCTTTTTGGGATGGTATGGCAATGCATGAGATCACATATTTATAGGAGGAAACTTGCCCCTTTGCCTCCCCCATGGCCGTCCACCTTGCTCCCTTGGTGGCCAAGATAATGATTAATGATGGTCAAAGGTAAGCCAAGCACCAAGAGTCACATTCCTGCATAATAAAGGTGTCCTAGCCCTTAGCTCCTCCCGCAGCTCCTTCATGGGTTAACTCAAAGGTTATTTCCTGCACATTTAACTTGTCCAAACTCTTGGCTCAACTTATAGCTCCTTTTTTGGTCTTGTTATGACAAGCTTGGTTGAGCTACTTTGAGCTGACAGATCGGGTCCTTGAGCTGGGGTTTTACTCTTCCAGTGACGATGGATGCGGTTACTTGCATCTTGGCTTCTTGTTGAGTTAATCTCAGAGCTTTGAAGCTATTTCTTCGAGTTAAGTTAGCTGAAATCTAAGTTAATATTCAAGTTATCTAGTTGAAACGAAAATTTTAGAGCCTAGTTTGAGTTAAACTTCAAGTTCGTATTACTTACTTGATTCGCCTTGGATCGTAAAATCTCGGGTTCTCACAGGTTTAATGCTATCAACTTCATGTTTACATGATATATATTTTACTGTGATTTGCATTATATGTTTAGATGTTTACATGATATAAAGATTAAATGTTTTGAAAATTAGATTAAATTGCATGATGTGTTACGTTTAGAATTTGGTATGTATTCATTTGGGTTAATCAATAGTAGAAAATTTTTTAAGTTTCGACACGATCAGATTTGATGGTATGTTTTGTCGCAGGAAGGATAAATATTTCAGGTGTAGCCACGTATGTACTGCTGGATTCAAGAGCTACATATTCATTTATATCCGAGGGATTTGTCAAGCGACAAGGAATCACACCAGAGGCTTTGGATTTGGGATTCGGGGTTTCGATTCTGTCCGGTGATCAGATGTTTACCTCGCAGATAGTGAAGAGATTGAAGCTTCGTTTACAGAAAACTACGGTGCAGGCATATTTGATTGTGCTACCGTTGCTGGAGTTCGACATTATTCTGGGTATGGGCTGACTTTCTTCGAACGCAACTGCTATAGATTTTCAACGGAGGTCAGTATCTGTCATACCGCCCAGTAGTAAGCCCTTTATTTTTGAGGCAGCCAGACACCAGCAGATACCGCACATCATTTTCTTGTATCTGTGCGAGGAAGCTCATGAGGAGAGGCTGACAGGAATTTTTTGCGAGTATTGTGACAGTGACCGAGCCAGTCAGCCAGAAGCTAGAGGATGTTGAGGTGGTCAGGGATTTTCCCAGCGTTTTCCTGGATGATGTTTCAGGCATTCCACTAGATAGAGAGATGGACTTTTCTATTGAGCTGATGCCAAGTACAGTGCTGATTTCTAAGGCACCATATCGTCTAGCACCTGCAGAAATGAAGGAGCTGAAGGATCATATACATGACTTGCTAGACAAGGGTTTCATTCGCCCGAGCCTTTCTCCATGGGGCGCAACAATACTGTTTGTTAAGAAGAAGGACGACAGCTTGCGGCTTTGCATCGATTACAGAGAGCTGAACCGGGTCACGGTCAAGAATAAGTATCATTTGCCTAGGATTGAAGATCGATTTGATCAGCTTCAGGGAACATCAGTGATTTAAAAGATAGATCTCCGATCAGGATGCCACCATCTGAAGGTTAGAGAGGCTGATGTGCACAAGACGGCTTTTAGAGCTCGTTATGGGCACTATGAGTTTATGGCAGTGCCCTTCGGACTGATGAACGGGCCAACGATCTTAATGGATCTCATGAATCGCGTGTTTCGACCGTATTTGGATAAGTTCGTCTTAGTTTTCATAGACGACATCCTGATATATTCGAAGAGAAAAGAGGAGCACAATCAACATTTGAGAACAACGCTACAGGTTTTGCAGAACCGTCGGCTGTATGCCAAGTTCAGTAAATGTGAGTTTTGGATAGAAAAGTGGCATTCTTGGGCCACATCATATGTCGAGATGGAGTGGAGGTTGATCCCAGCAAGGTCGAGGTAGTCAGAGATTGGCCAGTGCCTAAGAGTGCGACCGAGATCCATAGCTTCTTGGGATTGACCGGGTACTACAGGAAGTTTATTCAGGGCTTTTCTTGAAACGTCTGCTTAATCGTTTTCTTAAAATGTGCTAAATTTTTTTTCTTCCTAAATAGGCTGAATACATATATATGTACTTTAAGAATACCTTGTACCATTTTAAAAATAAACCATCGACTAACATTTACAAATCAAAGGAAAATAGTTCAAATCGTAAAATCATCAACATTTTACCAAACCTAAAAACATTATTTGAAAAGTATAGCCCATACTATAACCTCTAAAAACATAATTAAATAGGCATAAAAATATCGTTAACATCACTTAAAACCATGAATCGAAAACTAGTGCGGAAAACTAGCGTCGGTCTTCGGGTTATGCGCACCTTCAGTCCAGCAAAGTCAACCATCAAGACCTTCATAACATTTTTATCATAATCACCTGCATCAATCACACCTAGTGAGTCTAAAGACTCAACACCCCATAATCTTCATGACAAGTAATACATAGACATATCACATGCAACTGTGAAAAATACTTGTACTTAAAATATCGTTTCATGAAAATGCATAAACTTTAATCATAACCATTTCTATAAACATTTTCATGATACATAAACTTTAAATAAAAACATTTTCATAATGATGCATCAACCTTAAACATAAAAACTGTCATATAAACATAAACATGTTCATATTCATATTCATATCAACATATTCGTATCATCATATTCATATTCATATTCGTGTTTGTTGAATTAAGATCGTGATTGTGACTCGTATTCTTAAACGTATTGGGCGATGGATCCATCTAGAGAAAACCACAGTACTGGGCGGCGGGGACACCAGCGACACTCTCACCTATCAACTGGGCTTTGGCCAACGTATTAACATTTTCGTATTCGTATTCGTATCAACAGAAACACAATCATCGGGCTCCCATTGAGACCGTAACCCTCATGATATTTCCAACATATTTAGTCACAATCCCTTCACGTCCTTCAACTCGTTATCATCACTTAACAAAAATAATGCATATACGTATCGTTTTTCTTTTTAACCAAGCATTCAATATATCTTTTAAATGTCCCGATTAAACCATAAAAATTCATGAACATTTAAAATTCATAATTTATCATATTAAAATCATAACATCCATAAACATTATAAAATAAATATTTTAACAGAATAAAAATCCGTAAACATTTAAAATAAACATTTTATCATATAAAAATCATAAGAAGCCATAAACGTTTTAAAATAAACTTTTTAACATCATTAACATTTACAATAAGCATTTACAATAACATTTTAACGTATAAAAATTACATAAACATTTTAAAACAAACGTTTTAACATATTAAATCCTAAAAATCCATAAACATAAACATTTTAACATATAAAAATTCATAAATATTTAAAATAATCATATTAGTATATAAAACAACATTCAGGACACTGACATGACGTTTACTAATTTCTAGATGTAAAATGACTGTTTTACCCCTAGACGTAAAATTACACGTTTTTTATTTTTTCTTAATTTCATTCACTTTAACATGTCCCAAATAATTATTTAAGCCTACGTGAATTTTCTCATTTTTTTATTTAGCTTAAATCGATGACTTTTAAATTAACCTTTAAATGTGACGTATTAATGCGTTTTAATCCCGAATTAAACCAAACCTTAATATAAAATTTCCAAATTAAAAACTTAGACTTCTAATAATTATTTGAGCTAAAATATAATTTTCTATACTTTTATAAGGCTTAAACTAGGCTTTTTAATTAGTTCGTTATCTAACGTTTCGTGCGGCGATTAAATCCCGGATAAATCCAAAACTCGTTATTTTGATCCCAAATTTTAAACATAGCATTTTTATTATTTATCATACCCTTCCAAGTCATGAGCCACCCCCGTGGACCCATGGATTCAATTTTAGTTCTTTATTTTTCGTTTTTGACCCTTAACCGTTCAACTCGAGCCATCTACCGATTTACTCGAGCCATGCCCAAGCCACCTCCATCCAAACCCTTGCCAACCTACCTAGGGACCCTCCAGACCAAGCCCATCCCACAGAACCAGCCCCTAGGTCGCAAAATCACTCCTGGAAACCGACCCAAGTTCTGCCCCTGTGTGTGCGTGAGTCTCCTAGCCTAAGTAGGACTCCTAATCCAACTAGAACACTTCCAGCCCTTAACCACTTGATCACTCGTGACCCTAACCTTCCCTGGACCACGCCTAGACCCTGCCCAGACCAGCCCAGCCCCTGAGCCCAAGTAGCAAAGCTCTGAACCAGATGACAGCAACCTGTGCACTTGATGGCTTTCCTCACGGTTCACTCTTTCCCCTTGAGCCAGAAGCGACCCAGCCGCACCGGCCCCTAGCCCAGACCTTACCCAACTTCCTTAGACCCTATAGGACCCACCTGGCTCGCCTCCTTGCCAGCCGCAAGCCCCCTTTATCCGTAACTCCAGAAATCCTGCTTGCGAGAGGAGTCCCTGCTGTATGGGACTCCTTTAAAGCTGCGCGTCTAGGGTCCTAGCCATGCTGGGACCCTTCCTGACTCAGACCCACCCCCTCGAGACCTGGCCGAACCCCAAGCCCCCATGCATAGTGATCGAGTCCCTTTGTTTTGCACAACCCAACAAACTCACGGTTCCTTCTTAATTGTTGCCTACGTTTCTCCAACTTTTGTTATACACGTTTGAAACTTATTTTGTAACGCCCCAGATTCGACGACTGTCCTCACTGCACAAATACGACTCTTTTCAGCGTGCTTATGTCCTCACTCAAACGCACCCTAGGAAACTTCCCAGGAGGTCAACCATCCCAAAATTGCCCCCAAGTCAAGCACGCTTAACTTTGGAGTTCTTATGTGATGAGTTACCGAAAAAAAGATGCATCTTATTGATAGAAATAGTACATATCAAATCTTTTAAGCCCTCTTCAACTGTACAGTCCATTACATTGAACAGTTTCGGAATCCCCCTCCTTCCGATGTAAGATCGGTTCATTCATGTTCCCTCCATCTAGAAGCCTGTCAGGAGCCGCTCATTGTCCGTGCAACCTCATGGCACCGGCCATCACCCCCGCCCTCTTCGGCCCCGGGCCTCACGTGCCCACCAGCTTCCGCTTGGTTCGTCCCCGAACCACACCGTACTAGGAGAGGTCGGCTCTGATACCAACTGTAACGCCCAAGATTCGACGACTGTCTTCAATGTATCAATACGAGTCTTTCCACCGTGCTTATATCCTCACTTACACGCACCCTAGGAAACTTCACAGGAGGTCACCCATCCCAAAATTGTCCCAAGTCAAGCACTCTTAACTTTGGAGTTCTTATGTGATGAATTACCGAAAAAAAGATGCATCTTATTGTTAGGAGTAGTACATATCAAATCTTTTAAGTCATCTTCAACTGTACAATCAATTACATTGAACAGTTTCAGAACCCCCTCCTTCCGGTGTAAGATCGGTTCATTCATGTTCCCTTCGCCTAGAAGTCTGCAAGGAGCCGCTCATTGTCCGTGCAACCTCATGGCACCGGCGATCACCCCCCGCCCTCTTCGGCCCCGGACCTCACATATTTGGTGTGTTTCTAGGACCATAAACTTCGTGTAAAACCCCCTTAATCCATACCCTTACCATGGCAGCCCCTTAACACAAATTAAACATGATTTTTGAACCAAAACACAAGAGTTTACCACACACATAGGCATAGTTACGAAAATATCATGCAATTTGTTTTCATTCAAAACATGTTTAAATAAATATTATGGTGTGATAGATGAGTCAAGGAAAGAATATGGCATGCCTTTGCGTTTTTTACGCACGAATAACCGTTGGCGATTGAAGAACGGCGACGAAGAGACGATGGCTTGATTTTTTCCTTTGAGGATTTCGAAAGTTTCTCTTCAATAATTGATGTGTGTGCCGTGTAATTTGCTAGTGGGGAAGAGTTTTGATTGTAAAAGGGAGTGGGCGTGAGTTATTAATGGAATTAGAGTGGGTTTAGAATATTACATAGTTAATTAAAAACACTAATCAAGCTTAGGTCCATTAGGAAGTTAATTAGGCTCATTAGTGTTTAATTAAAATATTTAAATTAATTTTGCTTAAATAAGTTTGTAAATTTATTAGTCGAGTTGCCAAAACGTTCATATTTTTGTTGGAAAACCAACACTGATAAAATTTACGTCCCGGCGTATAAAATCACATCAAAACCCCTTATTTTCAAAAATATAAAAAAAGCATCACCCATCTTTTAAATAATTAAAAACAATTGTTTAATAAAAACATTTTCTAATTTTCAGCCCTCGGTCTCCGTTCCTCGATCGCAACTCGAATATCCTTTAAAATACATTTTTATGCAACAATGTAGGAAATTATATTTTAAACATGGAAATATGCATAACATAATTAATTATTACAATTAAAACAAATAATTAAAATACAAGAGAATTTAATAACTTATATGCATGTGGTTCGCGTGGACCTTTAAATTTTCGTGGTGCTACATTTCTTTTATTGCTGTAACATCCTAAAAATTTGAAGGTCCACGTGAACCACATGTATGCAAGTTATCAAATTTCTTAGCTATTTTAATTAATTATTTTTTATGCATTAATGCATTTTTTTGACATTAATATGTGTTTTATTGCATGGTTTATTAAAGTTTTATGCATAAAAGTTTTTAGTAGTTTTCGCGCTCGAACAAGGAATGGAGACGCGAGATAATTAAGGAAAAATATTTTCATTAAATAATTATTTTTAATTATCTAATACATGGTGTAAGTAGGTGTGATTTTTGAAAATGGGCCTTGGTTGGGTATTTTTACTCGCCGGGTCATATTTTTAACCGATACGTAAATTTTAGCAAGTCGGACGAATTTTTGAGGATTGGGCAATATTTTCAAAAATGTACCTAAATGAAATATTTTTCGGGAGTGTTATTGGGTTTGATGGGATTATTTTAGTGCTAAATGGGCCTAAAATCTTTTTAACCTATTTAGTTTTTATTAAGGGCCCATTAGTGCATAATTATACTACTTTAACACCTCATTAACAAACCTTAAACCTACCTCCACTTATGTTGGCCGCCGCCTACCCATTTCAGCAGCAGCCTCACGTTAGTTCAGCAGCTTTTCTCTTGGTTTCTCTCAAGCTTTTGATTTGTTCGCTTACTTTAAAGCTTATTAGTTTGCTGGGAACAAGAATTGAGGAAGAACCTTCCATTCCCCAATCAAAAAATGCACTAGCTACACCTGAAGAATCTCCTTTCAAAAAGTCTTTGGAACAATTGAGAAATGATGCAATGTCATTGTTTGCGAAGAAATTTTGAAATTTCATGAGGAATAATCACAACTATTTTCAAATCTACAATAACAAGAACAACTACAAGAATGACTCAGTAGTTGATGATTAAGCTTGTTGAAACTGCAAAAGAAAGGGACAATTCATTCATGATTGAACCATGCTGAGAAAAGATGAGAAAAAGCTCTTCGAGAAGAGGAGATCCAAATATGATGAGAAGTCATTCAGAAGAATAATGAACAGAAAATACTTGTTGCCGAGGAAAGCAAAATAAAGTAGGTTGAGTCAGGTTTCGAGAATACATGCTTAGAAACTCATCTAGTGAGAGTGACGGTGAATTAGTCCAATTTCTGATGGCTGAGACCCTGAGTTTGAAACTACGGATGTAGAGGTAATTGAATTTAGCTCCGAATAATTTACACGTGAATAATTAATCAGTGCACTAAATTGTTGGGGAATTACACCGAAGCGATGTCGACCACGATGATAATATAGTACCCAATAATTGCGGAATAAAATAACCAACAAGAACACAAAGATTTACGTGGTTCACCCAATATAGGCTACGTCCACGGAGCACTGCAACTTTTATGACTGTAAGAAATATTACAACAAGTGTATACACCAATACACTCAATATTTCTCACACTCTCAACCCGAGTATACCGAGAAAATAATTTCTCTAACTCACACAAGAGAATTCCCGCACTCAAAAAAAAATACACTCTTTTTTTATATGCAATCTTTTTTTATCAAAGCTGGAAAATTTTTGATTTTGGGATACAATAGCTGAAGGAATTGAGCTCTATTTATAACTAATTTCATCGCTAAACATTACAAAACATTCGATGTTGGATATGTGATTACTTATTATTTTATTTAATATGGGTCTCACCCCATTAAATAAAATATTACCCAACAATTCTCCCACTTGAAGATTTGATTTCAATCATGTCTTCACAGCATCAGTGCAGCAGCTCATACCTCCTTTGTTAGTCCAGGAGACCAACTGAAGTCAAACACAACTTCAGTTTTTCAATGATAACCACCTTCGTGAGCATATCAGCTGGATTCTTGCTTCCAGAAATCTTTTCAAGCTTCAAGACTCCATTCACCCGATCTCTAAGGATCCCCATTCCAAGGCTTTGTTTTGCAGCACCCAAATCCTTCAAAGCAAATTCCTTGATAACTCTTTCTCGAATTTATCAATCTCCTCCAGACAAGCTCCTGCTATCAACATATCATCTACATATATCAGTAGTATGATATAATAACCATCAAGCTTCACATAACAACAGTGATCAGCCTGATACCTCAGAAAACCATCATTTTTCATTACACCATTAAACTTCTTGTACCACTGTCTTGGAGCTTGTTTGAGACCATACAAGCTCTTCTGAAGTTTGCACACCATTTTCTCTTTCCCTCGTACTTCAAATCTCTGTGATTGATTCATTTCTTCATCTAGCTTACCATGAAGAAACGTCGTCTTTACATCTAACTATTCCAGATGTAAATATTCTTTTACCATCAATCCAAGTACAGTCCTGATAGTAGTTAACTTTACCACCAGAGAGAAAATATCAGTTTAACCAATGACTTCCTTTTCACCTTTTACACCAAGTATTTCTTTGTACCGCTTGCTACCGTCATGTTCTAACCGGTACTCCCACATGCTATGTAAACCCTTTTTTACTTTCAGGAAGTTCTGACAACTCCCACATGTGATTGGATGACAGCGAATCCATCACATCTTCCATGGCTAACTCCCACTGTTTAAAGGTCTCATAAACATCCCATTTATTTTCCACAAAATAAACCCAACATTTCCTGCTCGAATCGTCAACATTAGTGCCATAATATCTTGAGTGATCTCCAAGGGATGTCACAGGAGATGGTCCACATACATCAGTATGTACCAGCTCCAAATCCGCCAATTTTGGTTCTCTAACCTCTTTTGAAAAGCTCACCTTTTTCTGCTTTCTCAAAAATACAGCTTCATACAGTTTGTGTTCAACGATCTTTAATCCCGGTAGCTTTCTGTTTGAAACAAGCATTTTCATTCCCTTCTCACTCGTATCCCCAAGCCTACTATGCCATAAACTTGAATTAGCTCCAGCATCCACATCCGCTAATTTTTTTTTAAACTCGAAGTCATATAAAGTGTTCCAGTTTTCTTTCCTCGAGCAACAATCATGGCTCCCTTTTTCACTTTCCAAGGACCATCACCAAAGGTCACCTTATGACCTTCGTCGTCAAGCTGTCCCACTGAAATCAGATTGTGTATCAACTTTGGTACATGCCTTACTTTGTTGATTTTCCAGACAGATCCATTTGTCATCGTCATCCGGATATCACCCATACCAATTATTTCCAAAGGTTTTCCATCAGCCAGGAAAACATTTCCGTAATCTCCCGCAATGTAATTATCGAATACATCACGATTACCAGTGGTATGCAACGAAGCTCCCGAGTCCATAACCCAAGAATCAACAGGGCTTTCTATGGCTAATAGCAGAGCATCATGTACTTCCTCAGTGACAGCATTGGCATTATTCTTCGTTGATCTGCAGTTCTTTTTCAGGTGACCAGTCTCACCACAGCTCCAGCACTTCATATTCTTTTCAAAGATGTTTTTGTCTTTTCCATTTCTTGACTTGGACCTACCATGCCATTGATTAAAACTCTTTCCGTCACTCCTGCCCCTTCCTCTATTCTCAAGATTTAGAGCAGAATTTGATGATGTTCCTTCACCCGAATCCATCCTGCGAACTTCTTCAGTAAGAATTTGATCTCTGACATCATTGAATTGTAGCTTTCTTTTTCCAACAGAGTTGCTAACCGCTGCCCGCATTGGCTCCCAATTGTCTGGTAAAGACGCCAAAAGAATAAGTGCCCGAATCTCATCATCAAATTTAATTTAAATCGATGTCAGCTGTGAAACAATCGTGTTGAATTCATTGATGTGTTTATCCACCGATGCATCTTCTCTCATTTTCAAGTTAAATAACTTTTTCATGAGATGTACTTTATTATTTGCCGATGGCTTTTCGTACATGTCCGACAAAATGGACATCATCTCCTCCGTTGTTTTTGCCTTCGCCACGTTATGTGCCACGTTCTTTGTTAGGGTCAATCGTCTTACACCTAACACTTGTCGGTCAAGAAGCTTCCAGTCATCATCTTCCATCTTTTCCGGCTTCTTTCCAGATAGAGGTTGATGCAAATTCTTGCTATACAAATAATCTATTATCTGTAACCGTCAGAACGTAAAATATGTACCATCGAACTTGTTGATACCAGGTCCCGATCCATCATCTCCAGTCATCGCTTCTCTAGCTTTAGCAAAAAATCTAAAAAAATCTTTTCTGATATGGAAGATCAGACAAAGCTGCAACCACAGAGCATACTCAGAATTCTTAAGAATTTTCACAACAAGGCTCTGATACCAGTTGTTGGGGAATTACACCGAAACGATGCCGACCACGATGATAATATAGTACCAAATAATTACGGAATAAAATAACCAACAAGAACACAAAGATTTACGTGGTTCACCCAATATAGGCTACATCCACGGAGCACTGCAACTTTTATAACTGGAAGAAATATTACAAGTGTATACACCAATACACTCAATATTTCTCACACTCCCAACCCGAGTACACCGAGAAAATAATTTCTCTAACTCACACAAGAGAATTCCCGCACTCAAGAAAAAAAATACACTCTTTTTTCTATGCACTCTCTTTTTACCAAAGCTGGAAAACTTTTGATTTTGGGATACAATAACGGAAGGAATTGAGCTCTATTTATAATTAATTCCATCGCTAAACATTACAAAACATTCGATGTGGGATATGTGATTAATTATTATTTTATTTAATATGGGTTCCGCCCCATTAAATAAAATATTACCTAACATAAATGATGTGGTAATGGAGTAGAAAAGATTTTCGCAGTAATTACAAGAAGTCAAAGCATAAAATAAGTGTCTACTAAACAATTATGACAAAGCAAGCTGCTTGTAGCACAATGAGTTTGACAATTTGAAGACAAAAATTAGTATGCTAATAACTTAAAATGAGAACATGTATTCTGAATTCGAAGTCATAACGATTGAAAATCAAGGTTGAAAAAATTGATCAATGCTTAGAATAAATCTTCTGTTTTTCTAGGAAAAATGCAAGAAGTACATAACCAAGGTGGTGATAAGACTAACTTATGCTTTAGCATTAATGAGTGCACTCCATTGGAAACAAGCACTCAATTATGTCGAAAAATACAAATCCAAATTTATGAATTTTGTAAGGTCCATCACGATATATGGACCTATATAACCTGAAATCCATATTATCCAACCTGTTATTCAGGAGAACAAGCGTTTTCATTATGGTCTTGGCTATGTGGATCTCCAAAGTTGTAAGTCAAGATGAGGAAAAGATCAAGTCCGACTGGATATAGTTCCACGTCAAGCTAGATAAAACTTTATGAACGCTAATCAGAATCAATACTATAATTGCAAAACTGTTCAAAATAGGTACATATTACCCAATATGAAGGAAATTTCTAAACGGAATTTTTTCAAGAACACACTACACAAAACCTCCAAATTATTAGCAAAATCACATTGTCTTTTAAATACACATTGAAAAGTCTATCCAGCTAATTTAGGAGTGAGTCTCGAAAGGATTAATCCAATCTGGACCCAGATAAATGTGAGTACCAAAGTTATTTTTGTTGTTTGATTTCAGAGAATCAAGGATCAAATAGAAATCTACATGGCATCTTAATAATGGTTTTTCCAGACACATGACTAGTGAAATCAAGTTGTTTTCTGAAATCGTTGATTACAAAGGCCTAGAATCACTTTTAAAGACGATTCTGAAGGTAAAACCATGGGTAAGGTTTATGATTATCTATTATAATATTATTATTAAAGAAGTGCTCTTGCTTGAGAATATATGCTATAACTTGATTAGTATAAGACAATTTTGTGACAATGGATATGTTGTAGAGTTCCGAAAGCATACTTCCACTGTAAAAAAACCAGATCTAGGAATGTCTTGATGATTGCTAAAAGAATGGGAAATACTGATAAAGTGAACCGGAATCATGAAAAAAACTGACCCAACATGTTTTCCTGTGGTTAATTCAAAAAAAAAATGGGATAATAGACTAATCATCTGAATTTCAATGATTTTCCGTCTGAGTAACCATGATTTGGTTACTGATCTACCTAAAATGTATTTTTATAAAGATATCAGCCTGACAAGCAAGTGAGATCTACGCTTTAAAAACAAAAGATATAACTCTTCAATCAAATGCTTAGAATTGCTGAACATTGATATTTTTGGTTCGATACCAGTAATGAGCTTAAGAGAAATGAAGTACAATCTGCTAGTTATTGATTATTTTTCAAGGTTTACTATGGTAATATTTTTAAACTCAAAAGAACATACAAATGCTCAATTGAAAACATCTTTAAAATGAGATTAAAAAAAATGTGATTGATTGGATAAACAGTGAGAGGGACACTGAATTTTTATTTTTTTTTTAAAACCCATTGATTTCTATCTAGATGATTAATGAATCAAGCATGAGTTCTCATATGCTAAATCCCCTCAGCAAAATGGTGTTGCTAAGAGAATGGATAAAAATTTAAAGGAAGCAACTCGAAATATGCTAGCTGGTTCAAGTATATCTAAACTTTTTTGGCCACAAATAGTAAACATTGCATGTTATACTCAAAACAGATTAATTATTAATAAGAATCTTGTAAAGACACTGATGATACCAAAACTTTCATGTAGCTAGGGTTCAGTGTGGCAAGCCAATATTACTCATGATGACTGGATAATATAGAAAAATCCTAGCTGAACTTCATGGTTGGGAGTATGCCAAGATGAATCTTGCACAGACGAACAAGTGTTAGAGGGCAATAGAAGTGTTTTTGGCATAGGCTCTCGATTCTTAAGTCAGTACGGAGATCAAACTTAAGTGTGCAAGAAAAGTAGTTCTTGTGAAAACAATGAGTGAATGAATAAAATTGTAGGGACTACATGATATTTATGGAGTTGAGATTAGGTACCTTGTATGACAAGAACTCTAGCAAGGCAAATCTTCCATATGGAAATGACTCTGGTAGGGTAAACAATACAAGATTTGTGTTGATCTCCCTTTATAATTGGTAATTCATAAATTTAAATGGTCTATCCCGATTATCTTGGGATTCTTTATTTATCACGAAGGATTTAGTTTAGATCTCTATATAGACAGAACGTCATTCACTGCCATATGATACTGATTTCGGGTCAGTAACTCATGAGTTTTCCTGCTCGGTTTCTCCTGTTCAAAAGTCTTTTTCCGAGCAAAGAGTAGTTTACATTCCCCGAACGATACTGGAATTTTTAGGATTTGCCACACTAGCATGGTCTGGGTCAGGTTGACATGATTCAGGTCCATTAAGACTTTTGGATGTATCAATAGTACCTCTCCCTTTTTGGTCTAAAAGAAGTTTGAAATTTTGATCAAGTATTGTGTCTGACCCAAACATACATGATGGATTCCCTAAGCCATTTTACTTTTTTTTTAATCGATATTGTTGAAACGAGTGGCTAAGATTGTAACCCATGTGATTAGCATTTCCTTCCGACCTCTCATTTTGTTCTTGTTCGGGCTCATCTGAGCGATTGAAACAGAAGGCAAAATGGACAATTAAGATTGATATCCTTGAAGATCAAAACCTTGACTCTCGTGATTTTATTTTAAACCCTGAGATGTACACGTGGACGACTGCGATCTTGTGCCTGTTCAGTTTCCGGAGGAGTTGACTCAAATTCCCGCCCTAATTTGTACATTTGATTATTTTTGATAGTGTGGATGCAGTTTATTGGACTCACATATAAATAAGTTTTCCCTTTCCGTCATTTTCTCTCTTTCACCACCGTACCGTTACTCTGTCAAATTTCCAAATCACTCTTGAACAGAAAGTTCCTTGTGCTCGGAAGTTAATTGTATTTTCTTATTATGATAAGATGTGTAGCCCCAACCTCTGAGCCATTACCGAGGTAGCCGAATTTGCTGACACACACTTTCCCCCTTTGATTGTCCATGAGAAACACCTTAAGAAAATTATGGGGGGCCGAGCTAAGGTGGTACGAGCTCACCTACCCCCCGGGGCTATCACATTTTTTTACAAAGACATAATATATATGATTCTTAGAATTTCCTTCCTGGTCCTAATCCAATGAGTTTGTAAATATTCTTGTGTCTGCCTGAGGTAATTTTCCCCTAACTGCTATTTCACCCGCTTGTCTTTAGGGGTTAAGTCTCAAATATTTTGACTTAGGATTACTATGAGCCTTATGCTTAGATTTGTACATATATAGATAGTAGATCTCGAGCCGATTTCACATCAACTTGAAACCGAGTACCAATTTTTGGGGGTAATCTCTCTTCTCATAAGAGGTTGCCGAATATTTTTTTTTATTTTTCTGTCCCCGAAAAATACTACTAGTCTATGAATTTGGAGGATGAGATCACCTCCAAGGATCCTTTTCATTTGAACCTGAGCCCCGAATCAAAATATTTTTTGCCACCTTGTCGTCCAAGTGTTTTTGGACACCAAGCATGATACAAGATAATTTCCGGTGAAACTTCGAGTTTTGTAAAAAAAGGGTGGAATTAGAGGAGCCCACAGGTACAGCTCGGGCTAATACTATATATATATAAGTACAACTCGGGCTAATACTATAAACATACATCGTTGTTGTTGTTTTTTAACTATATAT